>NC_138768.1:494677727-494947727 GCF_965119305.1 Pelophylax lessonae | reverse complement strand
GGAGAAAGGCAGGCGGCTAATGTAAACAAAGCCGCCTGTCATTCTTCACTGTGTAAAAGCACAGATCACTCGGTCCTGCTATGTAGGACCGTTGATCTGTGCTGTTACACGCACAGCCACATCCAATCACAGTAAGAAACACGCCCCTAGGGACACACTTAACCCCTCCCTTTCCAATAAAGTTAACCCCTTCCCTCCCAGTGTCATTTTTACAGTAACAGTGCATATGTATAGCACTGATTACTGTAGTAATGTCACTGGTACCCCCAAAAGTGTCAAAAATGTCAGTCAAGGGTCCGATCTGTCCGCCGCAATGTCGCAGTCCCACAAAAAAAAAATCGCAGATCGCCGCCATTACTCGTTAAAAAAAAAAAAAGACAAAAATCTTTCCCTTAGATAGTAAACGTGATAACTTTTGCGCAAACCAATCAAAATACACTTTTTGAGATTTTTTTTTACCAAACATATGTAGCAGAAAACAAATTGGCCTAAAATGTTAAAAAATTTAGATTTTTACATTTTTTTTTGGGGGGGGGGGGTTGATTTCATATAGAAAAATTTGAAAAATATTGTTATTTTTGCAAAATTGTCGCTCTTTTTTTGTTTATAGCGCATGATCAAAAAATCGCACAGGTGATCAAATACCATCAAAAGAAAGCTCTGTTTGTGGGGAAAAAAAGGATGTCAATTTCATTTGGGTACAGCATCGCATGACCGCGCAATTGTCCGTTAAAGTCAGGCAGTGCCGAATCGCAAAATAGGCCCTGGTCAGGAAGGGGGTAAAATCTTCCGGGGCTTAAGTGGTTAAACATACACCTTGAGCAATAGCAGTCATCTGTAAATATATAGCCAAGCACTAGGGGGCATCTGCGATTGTGAGGGTACTCACTATTAGACAAGCACTTAATGTTACAATGCAAAGAATACTGTGTAACATATTAAAGGTATGAATAAACAAATCACATTCAACTTGTTCCACAGGTGTAAGTATACTCATGTGCACAACTGAGATGGATTACTTAAAACCATAATAAGTAAACCTTATATTCAAGGAGGTTTAGCTGATCCTAACTACTGAGTTTAAACTAAGTTCTGTGCTACCTCCTCACTGGGCTGGGAACACAGAATGCTGTAAAAGTAAGGAAAAGGGAGAGATGGATGCCAAACAGCCTCATAGTGCGGTGCAATTTCAATAAATGGATTAAAAAATGTTCAAACGTTTTGCACTCACAAACATGGAAAAAGCCAGACTCATTGCTGTGTGAGTCAGGCAGAAGATAAATTGACAGACACTGCTGGAGGAGTACCCTGACCCTGAGGGAGAAGTCTAGAGTGGTATCACTGTGTCAGCGCTCTCTTCCAATAGCGGTGTCAATGCATCGGTAGCTTCTGCCGGTCTCTGTCACTATTTTCTAAGGACTGTCTCTTCACAACACAGCAATGAGTCTGGCTTTTCCATGTTTTTTGAGTGCAACACTTTTGTACATTTTTTAATCCACTGAATAAAATTACACCTCCAGCTTGCAAAGCCCAGCAAGGAAAGAGTGAAGGGACACTTCATAGCTCATTCTCGTTCCTCAGCACTGATATGCACTGGGCCTCGCATCTCCCTAGATAGCACACACTACCTATGCAGACCAGTTGTCAGCGATGATGTTATGAGTAAGGAGACATCGGCTGAAACATGTTAGCAGCTCTGCTATGAGATTATATATATATATATATATATATAGACACACACACACATATACACATACTGGAGAAGTAGTGCATAGATAGATAGATAGATAGATAGATAGATAGATAGATAGATAGATAGACAGATAGACAGATAGATAGATAGATAGATAGATAGATAGATAGATAGATAGATAGATAGATAGATAGATAGATAGATAGATAGATAGATAGATAGATAGATAGATAGATAGATAGATAGATAGAGATAGATAGATAGATAGATAGATAGATAGATAGATAGATAGATAGATAGATAGATAGATACTGGGAGCTGTTTTTTCCTTGTGTTTGGTGGCCTACTTTGTGGCCAGCCAACCCAAACCACATCATTCTACCCTCACTTTCCCCACTAAGTGACTTATTGGCAAGCTCCTGTACGCACCCTCTCTTTACAAGTTGGAAGAAAGTAATCAGAATTGCCAAAGCAAAATCATGAACCACAGTCAGGCAGGGAGCACATGCAACACCTTTGCATTGACTAGAGACAGCAGATCTCACAGCTACCTCTCAGTGGCCTACAGATATGCCCCTGCATCACTCTCTACCAGCCCACAAACTGGAGTTTACAGGGATTACCTGGACAGAAGAGCAAGAGCTTTGGGCTCCACTAAGGTCTCTCCAATCTCAGACAGATTTTGAGACCCTAATGCATACAATTGCTTCCAAGTAACAAGAAAAGCCAGCACAAAAATGCTTCGTTTTGATGCGATTTATTCCAGCATGACAGCAGTATACAACATTGAAAAATGCTAATGCGATTCGGGCATAGCCTTACTCATAGCAGGTTTTGAGACCCTGGCCTCTAGGGTAGAAACTGAACTACACAGAGAGCTGGACACGAAGACAGAACATTTCCAGTCTGGACACTAGACTCTTTGCTTTTGAGAATAGAAATGCTACATTGGAACAGCAAGTAGACCGACTAGAAAGAGCTCAGTCCACTACAACCTCTCCCATTACAAATAATGCTCAGTGACCTCGAGAATCCCAGCCACTGCCAGAATATTGGAATCACAGGTCAGGCAGAACTTCACTATTCTGGGACAGGTATCTTTAACTGTTCACCTAAAATATCTCACCTCTTGTGATGGAAATCATTATACACAAAGTGCACAAGACCCTTGGCCCACGTAACACAGACTAAAATTTACCCAGATTTATTCTGTGCCAAATACAAGGGTTCTTCAAAAAGTTTCTGCACTTTTTAAAACTATTTTTATTAAGAATTTCAAAAACAATTTACACTAATTATACTAAACTGCAAGGTCAGCTGCCTTGTCAGACAGACTAGTGACATGACACTCTCAGACAACCAATTACTACTTCTTCTGCCCTTACCATTTCCAACGAAAATATAAAAGTACAAAAACTTTGTGAAGACCCCCAGTATTATCATGGAGGAAATACTTAAAAAATCTTGCCGCAGAGCAAAAAGGGGTATAGATTTAACTTTTTTTTTTGGATGTTTCCAGGAAGACCCTGGCTATCCACAGATTCCTAAAACCACTGTGGGTCAAACTCTGCAAAAGGGATCTTGGATACAGATGGGGACACCTGTTTCACCTTGTTGTGTGAACTTCACCCTTTGGGGAAACGTAAGGTGTGAAGACTCGATCTTCCTCAAAGATCTAAACTTTCCCACACAAATGAAATGTACTCAAATGTATTCAACCAATTTAATATAACAGCCTCTGGCTTCATAAGAGGACTTCCTATCTACAATATATCTGGATTCCTTACTGCTCTCTACTACCACTGTCCTTATATGGAAAATTGTTGTCATCCAAGGTGCACAACCACCAATTTCCCATTGATTTGTAAGAGTGGCATTGACCTCCAGGTGTTCACTCTCGCAAACGTATACTTCCCAAATTCTTACCACTAACCAAACAAACATTCTTGGGGAATCTCTAAAGGGGGCCCTACATGGATCAAAATTTGGCCGGCTCAACAGGGACCAGCCTTATTTTCATCCACTTATGGGCTAGCTGGCAGTACACAAGTCGATCTATCGATTGACTCCTGTACAACCGGCCTGTTGGGTTTTTCCTGAACGGTAAGTTCTGCCAGCTATATCTGGCAAAACTGATCATTGTAATTTGCTGACAGGGAGCTCAGCGGGAGTGATTCTCCTATCCACATTCAATGTGTGGATGGGAGAACCCATTTATTTATTTTTTCATTTAACCTGCTGGTTGAATGAAACAAATGAATCATCATTAGCTTGCCTTAAATAGACTTGTCACTTTCTCAGAAGGAACTTTGATTCTTGGTGGCGATTTAATTTCACTCTTGACCCTAATAAAAAAAAATTTCCAAAAGGAGCCTCACATATCTAGTTTTTAGGCTCCATTCACACCTGGGCGTTTTTAGCGTTTTTCAGCAAAAACGCTAAAAAAAAACGTTCCAAAACGCCCAACAAGTAAAACCCCATTCATTTAAATGGCCCCTGTTCACATCTGAGCGTTTTGCAAAACGCCTGTAGCTGAAAAAAGTACATGAGCTTCTTTTTGGGCAGATTACCAGCGTTTTTGATAGAAGTGAATGCCTGCCTGCAGAAACGCCTGGAAAAAAACGCCTGAAAATCGCGGTAAAATCACGGTAAAAATCGCTGTAAAATCGCGGTAAATTAAGGCGCAAAAACTCTACGCTCAAGTGTGAATGCAGCCTTAGAGAAGAACTAATTTGGAGGTCTCTTCATGCCCGCAAACTTATCAATGTTTGGAAAAGTCCTTATTCTGAAGACAGACTCCAGCCAACTATCAACTTTCTGGTAGAACTGATTGGGCAAATGTACAGCCACCTGATGACTTGCAAGTGCACCTCTAAACAGTACCCTTGTCTCATCTGTCCCTCCTGGGTATTCAGAACTTCTATGGTAGGTGTCAGCAGAGAGAGTGGGGGTAAATAAGTTAATTTATTATCTCTGATGAAAAAGGGACAAGCTTTTTATCGCTATTCTCATAGTTTAAGAGCTGTCATTTGCTAACCGTTGTGGCTGTGAAGAAGCTAATCAAGCAGGATCAGTGCGTGAATATAGAGTGAAGAGGTGACATAATGGGGTTGATTTACTCAAACTAGATAGTGTAAAATCTGGTGCAGCTATATGTAGAAATCAACCCGCTTCCAGTTTTTTTTGTCAAAGCTTAACTAAACAAGCTGAAGTTAGAAGCTGATTGACTACCATGCACAACTGCACCAGATTTTGCACTCTCTAGACTTTATTTTTTTTCTGACAAAACATGCTTATTTGTCTCAGGATTTCTGAATCCAATAACAATCCTATATGCCTGTCTTCTTCCTTTTGAAATTCTTTAAAAATCATCCTTTCAGCAAGCTTCCAGCAGCTTTCTCTAAAGGCTCGTACACACTTGACGAAAATCGGAGGAAATATCCTCCGATTTTTTTCTCTCATGCTCAGCGGTCATAACAGTTTTTAATTGACAGTGCATAATGTTCACGAAATTTCTCGTCCGATTTTTTTTTTTTTGGGACATTTGTTCCTAGACTTCTGGGTCGTCAGAAACTTCAGATCATGCGTGGTCTTTCGTATCCGATTTTTCGCGGACGTACTGCATACACA
Source organism: Pelophylax lessonae (assembly GCF_965119305.1). Taxonomy (NCBI): domain Eukaryota; kingdom Metazoa; phylum Chordata; class Amphibia; order Anura; family Ranidae; genus Pelophylax; species Pelophylax lessonae. The sequence goes on along the minus strand of NC_138768.1, from coordinate 494,942,404 downwards.
TTAAATGAAAATTGGTCGCCTGGGGACAGACGATAAAAATTTTGGTGTTTGTCCCTCCGTTTTTTTTTTCATTGAAAATGTCGGCATCGGCTGCTGAAAGTTGTGTACATACTAGCCGAAAATCGTATGATTTTACCTCGGATGGGAATTTTGGGCATATTTTCTACTAGTGTGTACCCCACTTAAGTCTTTAAAGCTCCCTTCTGCTCCTGTTTGGAAATGTTATGCACAGATCCTAACAAGATTGCCGATTGTCATTTTAAACAAGCTGCTAGTAGACTTCAATAGGCTTTCAATAAGTTTCAAGTAGTGCTGAAGCTTGCTAGCAGCTTGTTTAAAGTGGCCATCAGCACTCCCATTAGTATCTATGGTCAACATTTACAAACTGTAACTGATATGAACTTAGTTCATATCAGTTACAGTTCAACAAACCTTGCTGTTCACACTGCTCTTACACAAGCTAAAGCCTGTGTGAAACTTTAACTTTAAAGTGTTACTAAACCCCCAACAGTAAAATCAGTCTGCACATGCAGTAAAGCACGCTTGTTATACTCACTGTGGAACCAAAGAAGTTAATCCTCCGCATTGTGTTAAAAGGCTGTTTGTTCCTGTCTTCTCTGATCTGCCTCTTCTTCCACTGTCACCAATCTATCTCCTGATATAAAAGAGCCTTTGGAGTCACTATGCACATGCTCAGTTTAGTGTGTATTGCTAGAGAGGTTTTTTTTCTTAAGAGGGTGCATATAATCGGCACAGGCCCAATTGGCACTGTCCAGACTGCAGCCTTATAGGACAGTCAGAGTAGAATGAAAACTCCTCCTACACCTTTTAACCAGACACTGATAGAAGTCACAAGACTGCTGTAAACTGCTGATGAGGAAAGGTATTTAGAAGTTTATATTTACTAAAATAATTGCATTTCCATGTTCTGTGTACTGTAGGAGACAAAGTATAGTGAATGCAGGGTCCTGGGTTTAGTAACACTTTAAGGGCAGCCCACAGATTTTATAGAAGTGGCATCCTTATTAAAAGCAGATACAGAGTCAAAAAGACCAGAGAACAGTTGATTGATACCTTATTCCAACAAATACATCAATTAGAGACCCATCATATACAAAGAGTTTAAATTGCCAATGCTGAGAAAAATTCTGGATGTATTTACTTTTAGGGCACTATGTTTTTTTTTATGAAAATGGGAGAAATGTAGTTACTCCTTAGCAAATGCCTTGCGCTCCCAAACCTCCTTCCTCAGGAACGTCCAAAAACTCATCAACCAATTTGTCTGGTGCAGCAAACCACCTAGATGTTCTGCCCATATAATCATAAGACATAGGAAAAAAGGGGGAGCGGGAGTCTCAAACATTGCCCACTGTTAAAGGGCCTGCATATTGGATCAACTACAATACTGGTGGTCCCCCTCTAAAGAGCTTTGGTCCATCATGGAGGCTTCCCTAGTTCCAAACACTAGTTTGAAATCTAAACTGTTAGCGATCAATCTAGGATACTCCTTCACAACATCCATCTCCCCTACGATCACTGCCTCCACACCTATATGGTCATTACTGCACTGCACAGAGCCCCTATAACCTGCATACCCTCTCATTCCATACAAATACCAATCCAAATTCTTGCTTACTTTATACCAGATCTACCTCTGAATAAATGGAGCAATAAAGGTCTTGTTTACCTCTCTGACCTGTTTGATGGTGATACTCTACACTCCTTTGACAACATTTCCTCCCAGTATGGGCTGAATAGCCCAGACCTTTTTCATTATCTTTGCCTCAAATCTTTCCTATGTGCACATAAGCTACCCCTACAAAGTACGATCCCTGAGACGATTTACCAGCTTTTCCTGGAATCGCTCCGGAAATTGAAGGGAATATCTACCTTTTATAATCTTTTACAGGAAGGGAATACCTTCTCCAAAACTACCACTATGACTAAATGGGAGAAAGATTTTGGTGCCCAAATTCCCAACAAAGCTTGGCTTAAGGTCATTAATATATCCCACTCAGCCACCCACTGCAGTAAACATATGGAATTACTATTGAAAACTGTTCATCAATGGTACTTAACCCCCATTAGACTCTCGAGCATTTATCAGCTACAGGATGACTCTTGTTGGAGGAAATGTGGGGAATCTGGGTCCCTATTTTTCATACACTTTGGTTATGCAAATCCATTAAGTCCTACTGGAATAAAATCTTTGCTCTGATTTCTGAACCGGCAGGAGTCCATACCACTCTAGATCCTGCCTTGGCAATCCTCCATGTGAGTATAGACAAATACCCCATGAAATCAAGGGTAGTTATTGTTCACCTTCTCTTAGCTGGGAAATTGTGTATCACTAGGCTTTGGAACTTCTAAACAGCTCCCGCTTACTCTGATGCTCTACTCTTAATCATTAATGTGAAATGGAAAGAATATCTATCCAAACAGCCTCTTATTCAAAATTCCAACAATCCTTTTTTGTCAGCTGGCAAATCGCTCCCAAAAACGCAAAAAAATGCGTTTTTTTTCTGCTCCTAGTGTCTGAAGCATGTAAAAACGCTTCTAGCTTACAACAGTGTGCATGGACACCTAGCATAACACTATTTGCTTCTAGGGGCAGGAAAACAAAATGCTCAAACTAGTTGCAAGGAACCTAAAATTAAGCTAGCGTTCATGGAGCCTAAATGCACAAAATATAATTAGATATCAATTTTTAGAGGTAATAATGACAGGGATAGTTGATCCAAGGAATATCTGACTGACTCATGGGGCAAAATGGTTCATGCTTTATTGGGGTTTCGCCTTTCCCTGATCCCTGATACAAAGCAATCCAACACATGACATCACTTCCGAAGTAGAATTCTGTCGTACAGGAAAATTCGTATGAAAATAACCTCTTCACTTTCCACATCAGACCAGCATGCCACAAAAAACGAACGACAGATCGTTCGATAATCTGATCGTGTGTACGGGGCTTTAGAGTAGGGGGAATATTGTTTTTTAAGAACATGGAACAGAAAAGCAAATGCTTAAAATTGATGATATGCAAAACACACTACAGGAAATAAGTTTGAAAGGGTAAAAGTAAAAAACTTATGTGGCTCACATCCATTGCTAGAAAAAAAAAAAAAAAAAATCGCAAAAAATAGAATAGGAAAAGGGCATTTAAAAAATAAAAAATTAAAGGAACACTTTAAATATTTGGAAGTTACAAAGAATAAAACTAAATATGTAAAAACGGAATAAAGAATGCAAACATTTCTAAAAAAAAAAAAAGATATTCTCAGATATTCTGAGTGAACTTGAACAATTGTCACTTTCTATGCACAGACAACATCTATTTCCCCTTCCACACTGTCTATTGAGCTGGCAAAGATCTCTTTGCCTACTCTCTCCACTGAGAGGGAGGGTTTGGAGGCCCCCTTTGTCACCTTTGGACATGTCTCATGTGCGTTGCCGTTCCATGTGTTCTTTGCTATGAAGGCCAGTTATAGGTGGGGGCAGAGGCCATTTTCTTTGTTGTTAATGTATACTGGTGAGTGGACATACAGGATGCCTTTGCTGTAATACCATTGGCTGGGCTTCCATTATGCCCCCAAGTACCTTTAGGAGGGATGGTCCACCTCCAGGCTCACCTGCCCCCTATCTATCCATTAGCTTGCATGTGCTTCCACTGTGAAGACTCTCAAAAATTTACCAGAATTAGGACTGCAGGTAATTACAGGGTGCTGTGGAGTGGCCCTGAGGCTTACGCATGCGTTTGCAAATGTGTGCTAACTAAACCCCTGTTTTGACGCAAACTGTTAGACCGGTTAATTTGGTAGGTAAGCAAACTGGTTAGCAAATTGAACTGGGAATCTTTATTTTTGTTTGTCTCATGTGCATTGCCCTTCCATGTGTTCTTTGTTATGAAGGCCAGTTATAGGTGGGGGCAGAGGCCATTTTCTTTCTTTTTTTTTTCTATGTCTAAGTGACCCTAGTCCGTCCTTCTCAGCCTACTTTAGAAATTCTGTTTTCATTTGCCAGTTTTTCTGGCTTCCCTACTAATTGGGAAAAATCCTAAATTCTTCTTCTCATAAACCCTGGAGCATGGAGGATGCTGGGCCCAGCTTTTCAGTTGACTTGGGTATGTTCTATGTGATACTTGGGTATCACCATTTCTGCGCATGTATGAGACTGTTGTCAGCTCAATTTATACCTGACGGTGCAGGACGTTCAGTAGCGGTTGAGAGCCTGGAGCAACCTTCCTTTAACCATTATTGGTCAAATTATTTTAATTAAAGTAAAAGTAGTCCCTGTACTCTTATATTCACTCCAACACTCATATATAGATATCTAGGAGTTTTTTTTAAACAACTTCATTCTCTTATCAGCTCTGTATTATGGCAATCTCTTCCACTCAGGTTCAGTTAAAAAATTATCCGTAGGCCATGGACCCAGAGTGGCTTGGCGTGTCCTGATTTTCATACATATTTTCTAGCTGCTCTCTTTACCTATGCCCACAATTGACTGATTTCAGATGACACCAATTCCTCAGTACTCTTAGAGGCAACTTATACGGAATCATTTGAAAAGCACCGTCATTTTTTTATAAGAGGGCACCTCTTAATGCAGCGGTTGTTAGGGCACTTAACCATGCTTAGACACCCTCTTCGACATCGGCCTTTTGGTCTTCTCACACACAGTTGTGGTATCACCCTAAATTGCCAGAATTTGAGACTCTCCCAGATCCCTCAATTTGAGCCTCGAGAGTTATCAAATATTTCGATAACATATATGACAGGGGCTCACTGGCTACTTTTGACCATTTAAAAGCACAATATGACATTCCAAACTCTCACTTCTTCCGATTTGTACAACTCTGTCATGCTTTTTGTTCCCAATGTGGGGCAGACCCGATTCATCTAATAGCTGACAATTTGGAGTCTCTCCTACTCGCGTACTACTCCTCCCTAAAAAAGAAACATTATTGGTCATTTGCAATATGCTATTGCCTTCAGTCCATACGGGTCTTGACTCCTTGCATTTGAGATAACAAGCGGAGAATGCAGAACTAGATAGACTAGGAAAATGCTTGGGACTATCCTCTTTCTCAACTTGTGGCCACCAGAGACAAACGAATACAGTTTAAAATATTGCATATGATCTTCAAACAACTGAATCACCCAAGCGCTCACTCCAATGGGAATAATAATGCCACTCTCCTCAGAGGGGGAACTCCAAAGACTACACACATAAAAGAGAAAAGGAGGCAAAAGCACCTAGTACATTACCCTTTGACACTTTGGAAATGTTTATTAAAATGCCAAAAACACTCACAGACATGAAGAGCAAAAATCACGCAGAATGAGTCCACCACATGTGGAAATGGACATGTCCCTGTATTTGGACCGTTGACGCCTTTCAGGAGGCACACTCCCTTCCTCATAGCTGGTCCTTCTTTCACCAGGCCCCAATTTATACTGAATGTACTTGCACAAGTCCCTCCCCCTCCTCTGTGTACGCTGGGCCAAGTGGTATCCATGCCAGCTGACAACATACATGGAAGGCGTTTGGTGACCTACATTATCTACATTGTCTAATCATGCAGTGACATGCTGTCTAATTGAAAATTAAACATTAAAAATGATTAGACGTTCTATTCCATAATCCCGCTTACCAAGTGATGCATCCAGATCACTGGTGGTTTCGTGTGTGCCCCATTTCTGGGGGCCTTCCCCACACTTATCAACTTCACTCCAACACCATACGGGAGTCCCTTCCTTGGGTTTACCCCCGATCCTCCAGGAATTGCCCTCATCTGTCAATGAGGAGCTGTGAGAACCGAGTGAGGTGGTGTTCGATCACTCAATTCTCAGTGTTAGAAGTGCTAGGGAACAGATGCAGTATCAGACTGATGCTGTATCTTTCTAGGAAAGTATGATTCTTAAAAAAAAAAAAAATCTATACATCTCTTTTAATTATTCATTTCACATTGTCACAGTGGTGGCTTAATTATTTATTGGACTTTCTTTTCGTATAGGGTTATATATTTTGAGTGGATATATATTTGTATATTTTTTTTTGTAAAATGTGGATTGTTTTTCAATCTATATTTGATATTGAGCATTTATTTGTTGGGTTGTGCTGCACTGAGTATTGTTATTTAGTACTCAGTTAAACACTACTGTGATAACAGGGCAAAGGAGGGAAATTTTAAAAAGTGCAAAACAGCACACACAGTGAGGTAGCTCACTGTGCTTTATTCCAGCCAGTCATATACACTGTGTGAGACAATAGAAACAGGATCACAAGTGCGATTGTGCTCCAAACCTGGAAAGCATTACACCAGAACCAACATGCACCCCTTTGAGTAACTTCAGACCAGCCTTGTACGGTTAAGACAGCTTTACTGTTGAAATCCAGCATGAAAATACAGTACGAACAATGTCCTTACTGTTAGCTCAATTCTCGTCAGGAGGCAATCACGATGATATTACAGCCCTTCAGTTGCTAACCTCCCAATAGATAATGAATTCACCCTCCGTCCGGCCGGGAGTTATGACAACACATAGCACTCAAACTTAGTGCAGTCACAACTGTTTATTTCAAGTTTCGTGCTCCCATTTAAAGGATATTTCGGCAGCAGAAACTGCTTGAAACTGGTTGCAAGTCATGATTTAACAATATGACATATCTCACATAAACTGTACATGAAAGGCTTTTGTTTCCCTATGCATTTGTGTCAATATGAGGTGTTTTGTTGTAGAGTCGGTCCGTCTGCTTTCAGCTTGTCTGTGTTAATGTAAGCAATTGTCAATTGTCTATGGAACATGTCTTGTAATCTAAATGCTAAGTATCCAACTGACAAGTGTTCAAATGAATGAATGGACAGGTGGTTTAACATGTCGTCTAAATGCAAAACATAGCTGTCTGCTGACCAAGGTGGATGAATGGTTTTCAGTCTTAGCTCGTTAATATGTAAATGCAAGGGCCCACATTTCATCACAGGATGGGCATAAACTGAAATATATATCTGAAATATCATAAGGCATATTAATACAATCTTTCAACCCAACCTTTGATCCCAGCTTATTCATAACGGTGGGATCACTTAGAGTCTCTGAATAGCACAAAACAGGTGACATTATATTCCAAGGTGTATGTAGGCTGGTGACTTGGTTGTGTGCACGTAGGGATATAACTTCTTAGAATTCTATCAAATCAAAACAGACATGTTCAATGGGGAGGGCCATAGCTTGCAAGAATCCATGGCCTGAAAAATCCAACTCCATTATTATGGCAATAAAGTCACTACAAAATAGACCATGGCAGCACATACCACCTGTTGACGATGGCATGTGATTTTTCAACATGTCCTAAGGCCTTTTCCAGGAAAGGGCAAAAAATAAACCTCCCGTTTTAATGAGAGGAAAAAAATTCCCTTTCAACCCTCGTTCAGAGCGGTCAGACCAAGTCCCTGGCGGCTATAACAAAAAAACAATGTCCTTTGTGTCCAATCGGCTTGACTTCGACTGTAAAGTGGAGACATGAATGTCTCGTGTCTCTCTCTTTTCCTGGGGTGAGCAAGGGCAAAATGAGGAGAGGTTCTCGGGGGGGGGGGGGGGTGAGCACATGTTGCAAGTAACCAGACAGTGGCTACTAGTGCTCAGCTTGCTACAAAGCGTACCACTGTCGCACGAATGCGACGTCTTCCAGGAGTAGAGGTGTCCGCTGGCATTGTACCAATGCGTCTGTCTAGATCCAGCTGGAACTCGTCTGGTGCTCGTCGTCACAATCTCCAATGATTCGGCTGGTGCTCGTCACAATCTCCAGTCATTTGTCTGGTCCAGGGGTGGGGCTTCCGTCTGTCGCGATGCGTGGATCCAAACCGGGGAGTCGTCTGTCAGTACCGCTGTTCTGGTCACTGCTTGAACCGTTGCAGGAGGTCCGTAGGGTCAGTCTAGCGACGTCAGCTTATGGAGGGGTCTTCACCAGGATTCTGTCACCAGGCTTGAATGGGTGGGTTGGTGCACCTGTTGGCAAAGGAAACGAGAGCGAGAGATCACCATAATCACTGTTTAGTTTTTCAATTAATTAATTCTGCCACATTTTCCTCTTGCAAAATCTCTAGATATGAGAATAAATGGACTCATGGCGTTGAGACGGGTCTGAAGTCATTCTGACTTTAGCAAGAATAGCAGGTAAGTACAGAGACAAAAATACAAGTTTTACAAGAATGGCAGGAGTATTTTGCGCCACTGGGCTTCTGGCCTATAGGCAGGCAGCAAAAATAAATGCTAGTGAAACTACTCGCAGCACTGAGGTTTAGGGCCTACAGGAAGGCAGGTAACAGGAAGGATACTTAATGGCACTGTTTTGGGAGAACACAGCATGTCTACACATGCAACAATGGTGAGGGCCCTTGGAGGGGTTGAACTGCCTTGTATTCCTCCAAAGGTGGAGATGGGTTAAATTGCAGTCCTCTGACTCACCCAAGCAGGCAGCTACCTAGAACTGAGTATCCCTTGCATGGCTAAGATGCTGTGATCACTGAACAACAGGGAGTTAAATTCAAGCTGTCTTGTGTACATGGACACATAGAGACACACAAAACAGCTAGAAGTCAGTACTCATGCAAACATAAATCCATACGGGTTTGCACAATTGCTTGGTGACACCTGAACAGGAAATTGAAACCAAATGGCCTTGGAGACACAAAATCTGACTTCAAGAACCATTCATATGCAAAACCTGGGCAATGAGTCACTTTTTTGGATGAAAAGAGATCAACTAATTGAATTCACCGCAGGAGGTTACCTTTAAAATTTTATCAAAGTAGTAACGCTGGCATAAATTCATTTTAATTCTTAGCATACTATCAACAAGCCAACCACTTCCATCCTATTTTTTTTTTTTTTGAATGACAGCTTTCTATTCTATTATTTAACAATACAGATTTCACATACTGCACATCTGATAACGTGCTGTGACATATAAATGACAATCAGCTCACTAGTTTCCAGAGTTACATATGGTATATGTACACAAATCTGTAAAATTTCATTTGTATCCAAGATTATAATATAAGAGTAGTACTACAGTATCTGCCTGAGCACATTATCCCATACCAATAATCTTGTCAAGAGAAAAGGTAGTAAAAGCATAAGTGCATAAATTCAAAAATTAGTGTTTAGCACCAGAATACAAAAGTATGTACCAATATACCAAAAGAAAACTCTAAAAAAAGACCAGAGATGCTTAATTATCTAAAGCATAGCACCTCATTTATGCCAGAGCTCATATATGTCAAATTAGAACACATCAAATATCTGACACCCAATAAATAAAAACTTTCTAACACCCATAAAAACAGTCTAATCAATCAGAAAAAAAACAATTTGGAAACAATACTCCCATAAGGTTGGTTGTTGTTGAAGGCTGTGCTTGGTCGTTCTGAAAATCTCAAATTTCACTTATCTGAGGAATAAGCATCAGAAAGGTTTAGTAACAAAACATTTTACTTTTCCTCCTAAAAATAAACCAACGGTTAGAGGAATTGAGCATACAGTACGCATATCAAACATTTCCCTTCCTAACAGTGCACTTCTCTAATACCAAAAATTGTTGACGTCAAAGTAAATATTACCACGTGGATTTCTATATTTTTTTATATTATTATGGTATACCATAAACTTATAGAAAAAAAAATTATTATTGTTCACCATGGTTGAAAAAAAAAAATGAGCAGCTCAAAACATTAGTAATTTCTCATTTGAAATACAAGAACCCATACGTCACCCATTCTTTAGCAATTCGGAACATTCCTTAAAACTTGTTTTCTCTACAAGGCAAAACTGATCGTTAATTTGTATGACAATACAGCTGTTTACAGTCCCTCTTGCTATTACCTGTGTCACAGACTGAAAGAGGTGTGGGGGGGGGGGGGGGGGTTTGTTTGCTAAAAAGGCACTAGAAAATATATTGTAGTTTTTTTTTTGAAAGTCAGTGATAAAGAAAGAAAGGTCGGTGACACAAAACCGTAATGATAAAAGTTCAAAATTGCTTACGATTTTTAAGGATAGAAATACAATTTTAGTCCTTAAGGTCACACTTTACACACCAAATATATATTTCCTTGCTTCTAAAAGCTGCCATGACCAGCATAGTACGGCAAAATCACATCACTTTTAAAACATAAGTAATAACCACAAAACAAATTATTATGCAACCAATATTCATTTAGTGTTATGAAATGCTTTGCTGATACAGCACCTTTAGGAACAGTGTTAAAACGAACACAACATAACGATTCATGGATCTAAGGTTGCCCATACACGATACAATTTTCATACAATCTTCCTAAACGTAAATTTCATCATTTCCTCAGAATTCTCCTTACCTTGAAAATTTCCCATTATCTTAAGCTCAGAATACAAAGTGAGATCAGCTGAGTTTGAAGGTTTATATATATCTATATAGGGGTAGTGACGTCAGTGTTTATACTTTATTGGAAAAACCTAGTTTCCCAATTTATGTGGTTTCCTGCGTCTTAATAATTAGATTTATATATATATCCAATTTATGGTTTGGTGTTAACTATCCTTTGGTGGGCAAGTTCTATACCTTCAGGCTCAGCTTAATATCACATACAATCTCCACATACATCTATACAATGGCATGCAATCTTATATAACGACTAAATACACTTAAGTGTCTATACAAATATATACAAGGTTTTGGAGGGAGAATTCACCATCACACACAGTACTGCTTTGTAACCGGGTTCCAAACCCCATTTTATCTTTGGCGCTTCAGGCGCTGGAGTATCAGACCCCATCTTTGGGAATTTCAGATTCCCGGGAGGTGCTAAAATTAGCGGTTAACTGGGTACCGTTTATCTGCTCTGACAGTATAGGGTAGTAATAATAATAATAAAAATATAATCACTTACCCCATACTGTGTTTTTGGCAGATCTCACTTTCTGACACCAAAACTGTTAGCTCAATTCTCGTCAGGAGGCAATCACGATGATATTACAGCCCTTCAGTTGCTAACCTCCCAATAGATAATGAATTCACCCTCCGTCCGGCCGGGAGTTATGACAACACATAGCACTCAAACTTAGTGCAGTCACAACTGTTTATTTCAAGTTTCGTGCTCCCATTTAAAGGATATTTCGGCAGCAGAAACTGCTTGAAACTGGTTACAAGTCATGATTTAACAATATGACATATCTCACATAAACTGTACATGAAAGGCTTTTGTTTCCCTATGCATTTGTGTCAATATGAGGTGTTTTGTTGTAGAGTCGGTCCGTCTGTTTTCAGCTTGTCTGTGTTAATGTAAGCAATTGTCAATTGTCTATGGAACATGTCTTGTAATCTAAATGCTAAGTATCCAACTGACAAGTGTTCAAATGAATGAATGGACAGGTGGTTTAACATGTCGTCTAAATGCAAAACATAGCTGTCTGCTGACCAAGGTGGATGAATGGTTTTCAGTCTTAGCTCGGTAATATGTAAATGCAAGGGCCCACATTTCATCACAGGATGGGCATAAACTGAAATATATATCTGAAATATCATAAGGCATATTAATACAATCTTTCACTTACCTAATCCTGACCAACATGATGTAGTGGCCTAGGCATACCTCCTTAAGGTGACAGAGTCCATATATCATAGCTCCCAACTGCCCCTGATTTCAAGGGACTGTCCCTGATTTGGAACAAAGTCCCTCCGTCCCTCTTTTTTCCCCATTTGTCCCTCATTTTGGTCTGATCTATATAGTTGTATATAAAATGCACTATTTATCTTTCAAATAGTGTTACCCAGTGCTAAACATTTCATCTAATTTCTAAATGGCTGCATTTGTACATTTCAAAAGCCAGTATAAAGGAATAGCAGTGATAAAAAAAAGCACTTGTGGGTTTAACTAATATTTGTTTTTGTATAAGTATCCTTTAGGAGGCGTGGCAGGGGGTGTGTTCTATGCCTATATACTTTTGCTTATCGGGGGTCACTCATTCCCAACTAAAGTTTGCAGGTATCCATATAGGCATTGTCCATGACTTGGATGCAGTCTGTGGTCTTCGCATCTTCTTTCCAGTGGGAAAGTACATCAACAATTGGGAAGTTTCATAAGCAAAGCCCAGTGCCTTAAGGTCACATTGTATTAAGATCCTGCAGGCTTACCCACCACAGTCCCACGACGCTATTATCCATTTATTGTTCGTTGTCAAACTTAACATCACTAAACTAGGGAAAACCTCAGAAACCCCCTCCATTTCAAATACTATTGCTGACCTCAACTTCCAATGCAAAATGGAAAAACTGGTGGATAAGAAAAACCTCCACCTAGGGAAGTTTGCAGTCGCATGGTTGCATTGGCTGCAACACCCAAAATGAACTGTTCAAGTATAAAGTTTAAGTATGTTATGTTTGTTACCCTCTAATGCATCTGACTTCCCCTTCTGTACCTGTACCAACCTACTTCCCTCCCGTCTAGATCTTTATAAAACGAATGATTATGATCTACTTACTCAGGCATTGATTGTCACCTATGGTTCAGAAATGTTGTTTCTGCTTTTAGACTAAACATTTGTTGTACCTACTGTTACAGCTTTCCTTTTTGTACCTTTGAAACTCCAGTAAAGAAATATTCATTAAAAAAAAAAGATCCCGCAGGCTGACTGAGGAACAAAGGGATTTGGATATGAAATAGTGGAATAGGTCAGGCCAGAATGGCCTTGCATAGCGAGTGAGTCTACTCTGGACCTGAAAAACTCCTTCTGGCCAACTGATGTGAAGGACACCATACAGGCTAGTCCTCAACTTAATTGAAACAAAGGAAGATCAAATGTATCCTCAAGACAGAATGGGAGAACAAAACAAAAAAAATTTGTGAGGGTGTTTTATAATAAGGGAGCTGTTGGTGCGTTCATATATGAAAATCAAAAAAAGGGGAAATAAAAACCTGACTGAGCTCAACCTCAAATGCAGTGACATATCCATGTGTGCAGGGTGTTCACTGTAGCAGGGCAGGGCCACTGTGACCCACCCTGTACACATGGATGATCTCCTGGTTTACAGCCGGAGCGGAGGGAGGTACAGCTGTGAGCGCCGATCTCCCGGCATGGCTTTTCAGCTGCCAGCCAAAGAAGGGAGGGGAGGAGAAGTGGCTGTAAGCTAAAAAGCCACGTGGGGAGATCGCCGCTGTCCTTCTCACAGCTGTCCTCCCCGCCGCACCGATCCCCAGCTGTTTCCTGTGTCCTCCTCCACCCCCCCTCCATATCTTCCTCTTCCTCCTCCGCCTGCCATGCTCCTTCGGCCCCTTCTGTGTCCTCTTCCTCCTCCCACTGCTCCTTCATCCCCCTTTCCTCCTCCTTTGCCCCCCCCCAGTCCACAGCAGTCGGCTTCTCTCCTCTCCCTTCGGCTGGGGGGGGGGGGAATCTGTCAGGATGGAGAGTGGGGGAAAGGGGCCGGCAAACATGTAATTTACTGGCCCTCTTCTTTTTCTCAGTTGGACACAGAGGGCATTCGCTATCAATCGCTACCGTGTTAACTGAGCAGAGTAAAGGTGTTTACTCTGCTTCAGTTTATGAATGAACAGGAGCTTCTGTCTCCTGTTCATTCATCTTCAGTGCTGAGACTGCTGAGAAAGGGACTGGGGAATCTGTGTCCTCAGTCCCTTTCTCTGTCTCAAAGGGGAGGTGTCAGGGGTTTGTTTAGACCCCTGATATCTTACCAAAGCCCACCAACAGGGCTGATTTAAAAAAGAAAAATCAATAAATATCAAAAAAATAAAATAATAAAAAAAAAAAAGATAAAAAATGAAATTGTAAAAAAAATGAAAAACTACTGACACCACCATCCCCTCCCCCCCTGCCCTACCAACACTGTCCACTGCCCCAACCCCCATCCCCCCAAAAAAGCATTGGGAAAAAAAATAAAAACAAATTGAATCCTAAAAAAATAAATACAGTACATAAAAATAAAAAAATCAGTGACACATCTACTGCTCTACTGACACTGTCCACTGAACCCAAGCCACCCCCTTCTCCCGAAGCACTGAAAAAAATATTTAAAAAATTATTTAAAAAAAAAAAATGTAACAAATAATAAAATAAAACAAAAACATTGACACTGTCCATTGCTCCACTTACACCATCCACCGCCCTACTGATACCATCCACTGGCCCCCGAAAAGCATTTTGAAAAAATAAAAAAAAATGGAAAATAACTAAATTGTAAAAAACTAATGAAAAAATAAATGCAAATAAAGAACTACTGACACTATCCACTGCCTTACTGACACCATCCTGCACATGCTACCCACCACTGTATACTCCGCACTCCTCACCTGCACAATCTATCCACCTCCATACACTCCGCACTCCTCTCCTTCTCATACTACCCACCTCCATACACTCCGCACTCCTCACCTGCTCATACCACCCACCTCCATACACTCCTCTCCTGTACATACTACCCACCGCCATACACTCTGCACTCCTCTCCTGCACATACCACCCATCTCCATACACTCTGTACTCCTCTCCCGCACATTACCACCTCCATACACTCCGCACTGTACATTTCCTTTTTAACATTACCACATTCCTCACTATGTAAGGCATCTCACTCTGTTAAACATATATAACATATATAGTAATGTAGAAAGTAGCTTTTTAAAACACAAGTATCTGAACAAACTCACTATATCTAATAAAATCATAGCTGGCCAGTTATTAAAAAAAAACACACAACTATGGCAGCTGCGGGGAAGTTGTATAAGCAACCCCTATCCATAAAAAAGAAAGGGGGACAAACAAAGGTATTAGCACATGTATGTGTGTATGTGCCCCAATGAGGAGTACAGTCTATATTAACTAGATAAAAAAACATATAACATTACCACTTTACAATATGAAGGAGGCAATGTATAGCTCATAGCTGAATATTACTGAGGATTCCTTGAAGGGCATTCTTTGGTAAGGTATGTTCAAGGACTGGTTTGAAATGAGATGTTATTCAAAGTCCATTAAGAAATCTTCTCATTGATATGCGTAAGTCCAGACCATGTGGACAACGTCGCCCCCGTGTGGCCAACAAGGTTTTAAATTATTTGGACTGTAGTATGAAATCAACCCAGCTATGAGTGGTATATAGGGCCACTACATGTGGTTAGCAACCTGTAGAGTCCATAAAGGTATCCCATATAGAGTCAGTCCTTAAATATACAGCCTGGAATGAGAGTGAAATAATGGCTTGTATAATGAGCATCAGGTACAACTGGAAAAATCCCAGGGAGAGATGTTCTTGTCATCACATATGGTACTCTTGTAGTTTGTAGCAAGGCATCTACTGCTCTCCCTTTATTGGCAACTAAATAACACAGGAGATCTCCTCCAACTGTGTAATATGTAGTTTGTCATTGCCCAGTGTGGGAGCCATCAGTGTAGATCGAA
This sequence comes from Pelophylax lessonae, assembly GCF_965119305.1. Lineage (NCBI taxonomy): Eukaryota > Metazoa > Chordata > Amphibia > Anura > Ranidae > Pelophylax > Pelophylax lessonae. Next base: position 494,926,958 of record NC_138768.1, on the reverse strand, counting down.
GAGAAATAAAGCCATTTAGCACTCTAGTATGAGAAATGTACTTAGCCATCCATATGGATCTTGAAAAGTCTAAACTGTGTATGTAGCAGTAGAGTCCATATCCAGAGAGAATTTCAGTCCCTTAAAGGAAGGGAGGAATCCCAGAAGCTGGCTGCATGGGGCCAAGCTGGGCGCCGGTCATGCCGCCTGTATATACTGTATAAGGACTGATCTTATATGGGTTACCTTTATGGACTCTACAGGTTACTAACCACATGTAGTGGCCCATCATATCACTCATAGCTGGGTTGATTTCATACTACAGCCCAGAATTTTTAACATTGTCGGCCACACGGGAGGCGACGTTGCCCATATGTGATCTAGACTTCTGCATATCCATGAGAAGATTTCCTAATGTACTTTGAATTGATGTGTGCTTTTTAAGAATTGGCCAGTTATGATCTCATTAGATACTGTAGATCAGGGCTCAAAATTTCAAGTCCTGAGCTACCAGCGAGGTCTTAAGGGTTACTCGCCACCAGTTGCCCCATCCAACCCCTTCCCTGTCCCTAATTCTGCCCCTAAATACGCCCTCATAAATGATCTCATAAAATGACACTGTTAAATGTTTTTGCATGAATGCAGAAATTACAAAAAAAAAATATTAATACAATTTTATTAGTGCCAATCAGTGCAGCCTATCAGTGCCCATCAGTGCAGCAGCATCATCAGTGAAGCTTATCAGTGCCACCTCATCATTTCCGCCTCATCAGTTCCCATCAGTGCAGCCTCACCAGTGCCCATCAGTGCAGCCTCATCAGTGCCCATCAGTGCAGCCTCACCAGTGCCCATCAGTGCAGCCTCACGACTGCCCATCAATGCAACCTCACCTGTGCCCATCAATGCAGACTCACCTGTGCTCATCAATGCAACCTCATCTGATCAGTGCCCATCAATGCCCATCTATGCAGCCCCATCTGTGCTCATCAATGCAGCCTCCCCTTTGTCCATCAATGCAGCTTCACCTGTGCCCCTCAATGCAGCCTCACCTGTGCCCATTAAGCAGCCTCACCAGTGCCCATCAATGCAACCTCACCGTTGCCCATCAATGCAGCCTGATCATTGCCCATCAATGCCCATCAACTCAGCCTCATTTGTGCCCACCAATGCAGCCTCAGCGGTGTCCATCAATGCCCCCTCTCCAGTGCCCCTCAATGCAGCCTTACCTGTGCCCGTCAATGCATACTCACCTGTGCCCATCAATGCAGCCTGACCAGTACAGGGAAGAGAGGAAGAGGAAAGCCAGCCGGATAATCACAGAGCGGGGATCGCCCCGCTGTAACAGCTTTCATTTGAATTGCCGGGCGCTCGCCATCACACAGTCTCTCTACCCCTGGGCAATCGCTGGGAGAATGGCTCCCGAGGCAGCCCCACACTCGCTCTCAATCATTTTCCACTCGCAAAATGCGAGCAGACGAGTGGAAAATTGGAGGGCTGCTGTAGATTGTGGGTTTTGTATTGTTTAGATACTTGTGTTTAATAAAGCAATTTTCTACATTACTATATGTATTACTATACAGTATGTGTCAGATCACTTCACTAGGTCCTTTTAAGATCACTTCACTAGGTCCTCTTACATTATATTTGCTTATGGATACAACATACAGTGTATACATTTAAAGGTTGAGCTCAGTCAGGTTTTTTTTCTCCTTTATTCGATTTTCATATATGAATGCATCGACAGCTCCCTCATAATAGAACTTAATTTAAGTTTACCCCTCACAAAGTATTACACATTTTTTAAGTTTTTTTCTCCCATTCTGACTGGAGGATACATTTTATCTTCCTTTGTCTCAATGAAGTTGAGGACTAGCCTGTATGATGTCCTTCACATGATGGGCTGTGCATTGTGGCATGTTCCAGACCTTTGTATCAGTCAGCCACAAGGAGGTTTTCAGGTCAAGAGCAGACTCACTCATGTGTCAGATCACTTCATTAGGTCCTCTTATATTTGCTTATGGTTACAGCATACTGTGTATACATTTGAGGTTGAGCTCAATCAGGTTTTTAGTTCTCCTTTTTTTGATTTTCTAGTCCTCAATTTACCAGTGCAGTAGATGCGTTTAGGGTGTCCAAAACTAAGCTGAGGAAATACCAATGAGTTTACTCACAAAGGTTTACTCATAAAGTGAGACTGGGTCACACCAGAGGCTGCGTCATTGTTCTGGGCCAAGAAAGCACTCTGCGGCTAACACCAAAAGCAAATCTTAGCACCCAAAGGTCCAGGCTAGCCCTGCAATCTTCAGCCCAGCAGGGTTCATGTAAGGCCTTCAAACTGTTGCAGAGGATATGTAGATCCTAGCAGATAGCTGCTGTGAAGAATCTAGGTCAAGCAGCATATTCAAAGTGTAAGTAACCAAAGAGAAAACATATCCACATTGTATAGCAAGTATCTTGATTGAAGAGAAAAATATAATTAAAAATATATTTAGAGTTCTCTACAGCAGGGTTGAGGAAAGCGAAACCAACCTCCTTGGCAATAGCAAAAAATAGAGATGTTGCGGTTGGCAGCAGGGTTATATGAGAGCTGACTTAGAGTTCTTTTTTTGCCATTGTCCAAAGCAGTACAATCCACATGTCCAAGAATTACTTATAGCCTGTGTCCCTCAATAGATGATAAAAACATTATTTTGTTTCTGTAAAGAAGTTAGTTTATCAGTGTGTACCAAAGTGAAAAATGTGGTCTGGTTATAAGTATCAATTACCCCTGGTCAGGCATGATTTAGAATTATTGTATAGTGTATATAGCCTTTAAAAAGCAGTTTGAAGAATGCTTACTTTTTATGGTTTCTTATATTTTTTTACGAACTTATTTTTGGTTATGGATGTCGAGCTTGCTTAATCATAATTTTTGTTCAGGGCAGGCGATTTATTATTAGAATCTTTTTACTTTTTTTTTTTTTTTTAATTTATCATAATTGGATTTTTGACTTACCGTAAAATCCTTTTCTCTTAAGCTCATTGACAGACGCAGTCCTCTTTGATTAATATCAGTAGGGTTATACTGCCCCCTACAGGAGTAGGACACTAGGCAGGAAAAACGTTCTGTCCACACCTTAGGGGCAGTCCCAGAGGGCATATCCTCTCTCTCCCTGCTACAGGATGTCAGTTATGTAACAAAGCAGTGTCAGAGAATTCAACCCAACCCAACTCAAAAATAGAGGGGCGGGTACTGCGTCTGTCAATGAGCTTAAGAGAAAAGGATTTTACGGTAAGTCAAAAATCCAATTTTCTCTGTCGCTCATTGACAGACGCAGTCCTCTTTGATTAATATCAGTAGGGACGTCCCAAAGCAGTGCCACAAATGAGGGGTGGGATAACGGAAATCAAAATCCAATCCAGAAGGCCCAACCGGAGCCAACCAGAAGTCTTAAAGGCTCATCGGACAAAAGGATGAGACTCAACTGAAAACCCAACAGAAAAAAACCCTCGAGGTAGACCAACGGTCCCCTCAAACAGCGGCCTGCAGAACCTTGTGGCCAAAAGAGGCATCCGCCGATGCCAGCACATCAACTTTATAAAATTTTGTAAAGGTATGAACCGACGACCAGGTAGCCGCCTCGCAAACCTGAAGCACCGACGCCTGATGGCGGAAGGCCCAGGAAGCACTAAGCGCCCGAGTGGAGTGCGCCTTAACAGGGAACGGAGGAACCCGACCCTTAATAGAATAAGCCTGTACCACCGTCTGTCTGATCCATCTAGAGATAGTTGCGGCAGACGCAGGCAACCCCTTTCTAGGGCCATCCGTGATCACAAAAAGTGAATCCGTCTTACGAAAAGAGTCCGTAGTAGTCAAGTACACCCTGATCACCCGAACCACATCCAAGGAGTGTAACGCAAACTCCCGAGGATGACTGGGCTTAGGACACAGGGAAGGTAGCACAATATCCTCATTTAGATGAAAATCTGAAACCACCTTAGGAAGGAAGGATGGATTCGGACGAAGAACCACCTTATCCCTATGAACCACCAGATATGGGGAACGACAGGACAATGCGGCCAGTTCTGACACCCTGCGTGCAGATAGCCACCAAAAAGGCCACCTTCTGGGATAAGGTAAGCAAGGGAATCTCCCTAATATTTTCAAAGGGAGGTTTCTGAAGAACCGACAACACCAAATTAAGATCCCAGGTGCCGCACCCCCTGGATGAAATTCCGCACCAAGGACTGAGTAGCCAGAGGCTTCTGAAAGAAGATTGCTAACGCTGAAACCTGACCCTTGATAGTGCTCAAGGCCAGTTTCTGCTCAACCCCCTGTTACAGAAAAGCCAATATCCGGGCCACCGAGTAAGAACGTGGAGGAAATCCAAGGGATTCACACCACGCGATATAAGACTTCCATGTGCGATGATAGATCTTTCCTCGCTTTAATTAGAGTAGGGATAACTGAAGCCGACAACCCCTTGTCCTTCAGCACCTGGGTCTCAACAGCCAGGCCGTCAAAGCCAGCGATCGTAAAGCAGGATGGAAGATCGGTCCCTGAGACAGCAGATCCTCCCTGAGGGGAAGTCGCCAAGGAGCGTCCGCGACCAGCCTGACCAAGTCGGCGTACCAGGCCCGACGAGGCCAGTCCGAAGCCACAAGGATAACTGGAATTCCCTCCACCTCTATCCTGCGAAGAAGTTTCGGCAGCAACTTGAGAGGGGGGAAGGAATACAGTAGCTGATACTGCCCCCACGGGGCGACCAGCGCATCTGCGGCGTCCGCTAGAGGATCGCGGGAGCGGGCTACAAACCTTCGCACCTTTCTGTTGAGCCGAGATGCCAACAAATCCACATCCGGGGTGCCCCAACGAAGGCACAATTGGTGAAATACCTCTGGATGAAGGGACCATTCCCCCTGATCCAGAATCTGATGGCTGAGAAAATCTGCCTGCCAATTTTCCACCCCCGGAATGAAAACCGCAGAGAGAGCTGGAACAAATCGTTCCACCCAACGAAGGATGCCGGCCACTTCTACGGCCGCCAGAGCACTCCTGGTGCCCCCTTGGTGATTGACGTAGGCCACGGCCGTGGCATTGTCCGACTGGATCTGAACCGGCCGCCCCGGAGCTGCTCGGTCCAGTGAATCAGACAAAGTCTGATCGCTCTCAGTTCCAATACATTTATCGGTAACCTGGATTCTTCCAGGGACCAGAGCCCCTGAGCAGATCGTCTGCCGAGAACCCCACCCCACCCGTATAGACTGGCATCCGTGGTGACAATCGTCCAATAGATTGGAAGAAATGACTTCCTCTGACTGAGCATTGGTGACCGAAGCCACCAAACCAGAGATTCCCTGGTCCGTTCGCTCAGCCGGATCCGATTGTCCAGGGAATCGGGATTCCGGTTCCATTTGAGAAGAATCTCCTTTTGAAGAATCCGGGTATGAGACTGGGCAAACGGTACTGCCTCGAAGGAGGCCACCATCAGTCCCAGAACCCTCATGCAAGTCCGCAGGGAAGGCCAGTTGACGGTCAATAATAACTGAGTCGTCGACTGAATCTTCTGGAGTTTCTCCGCCGGGAGAAACACTTTTGCCAAGGATGTATCCAAAGTTAGGCCCAGATAGTTCAGTCTCCTGGTGGGGACCAGGGATGATTTCTGCCGGTTCACCAGCCACCCGAACTCTTCCAAAGAGATCAAAGTGATCTCCAAGTTTAGCAACAGAGCCTGCGGAGACTCCGCACGGAGAAGAAGGTTGTCTAGGTAACCTAGAATCGAAATGCCCCGCTGTCGCAACAGCGCCAAAACTGGGGCCAAGACCTTTGTGAAGACCCGGGGAGCAGAGGCGAGACCAAAGGGTAACACTGCAAACTGATAATGGTTCTCTCCTACGGCAAAGCGAAGGAAACGCTGATGTCCTGCGTAAATGGGAATGTGAAGATAGGCATCCTTGATGTCTATGGACGCCAGAAAATCCCCCTGATGCAGGGAGGCCACCACTGTGCGAATGGACTCCATCTTGAATTCTTGCACCCGAACAAAATGATTGAGCGCTCTCAAGTCCAGAATTGGACGCACCTTGCCCTCTTTTCTGGGTATTGTGAATAGGTTCGAATAGAACCCCTGAAAACGTTCTGTCCAAGGAACGTGGACCACTACTCCTTCTTGCATCAAATCCGTCACTGCCCCCCGCAAAGCTTCTAAGCGATCCGGGGATAGTCGGACATTGGAAGGGAAGAACCGCACCGGTGGAAGTGATCGAAACTCGATCTTGTATCCCGACCGTATGACCTCTTGAACCCACTTGTCTGGAATCCTGGAAAGCCATGGGTCCGGAAACCGGTGAAGACGTCCCCCCACCCCAGATATGGGTGGGGGCGCACCTTCAGGCTGTAGTGGTCTTATCTTCAGGTCTGGCAGAGCCGGACCTTTGTTTACTCGACCAGCGCCCTTTGAAACCCCCTGGGGGGCTTTGGAGGACTTCGCCCTATCGCCTGCCACAGAGGAGCGAAAAAACTTTTTATGAGCGGAAAAGGAAGGTCCCCGTCTGCGACGAGGTCCTTTCCCCTTAGTAGCCTGCGGTAAAAAGGTGCTCTTGCCACCAGTGAGACCCTTGATGATCTCATCCAAGGTGGTACCAAACAGGCGATCCCCTTGAAAGGGGAGATTAGCCAAGGCTTTTTTGGAAGCTTGATCTGCCAACCAGCATTTTAACCACAGCATACGCCTAAGGACCACCGCCGAGATCGATACGCGCCCCATTAATGGAGCGGCGTCCAGGGCGGCGTGACAAACTGTAGCCCTTGTACCATCTGCTCCAGCAAGTCAGATACTGCCGGGGGGAGACTTCTCCCCTCCAGATCCCGGCGTAACAACTTGGTCCACTCTGTCAATGTTTGTGAAACCAGAGCAATGGTAAACACTGGCCTAAAGGCTGACCCTATCAGGGAAAATATAGAGTGGGATATAGATTCCGCCTTACGGTCCACCGGATCCTGAAAAGACGGAGCGTCCTCCAACAGGATAACAGTAGCTTTATTTAGTCTGGAAATCGGCGAATCCACCGACGGTGGTACCGTCCATTTATTAAGGAGGGATTCTTCAAACGGATAGCGTCTAGCAATCCGTTTGGAAATACCAGGGGTTCGCTTTGGACGGACCCATTCCTCCTTAATTATATCATCAAAACATTTGGGCAAAGGAAACACCTTCGCCATCTTGGTAGGCTTGCGAGTACCAAACGCAATTTCAGTATCAACTGCCTCCGTAGGTGTAACCTCAAGTCTTAAGGTTTCCCGGACAGACACAATCAGTGCATCTACCAGCGCTTCGTCTTGCGCTATAGCGGAGGCAGAAACGTCTTCCTCGCTATCCGAGTAGACGGGATACGAGACACCAGCCCCAGAAGAGGGACCTGCAGCCGCAGCGACAGGCTCAGAATCTGTATCTGAAATGTCAGACGAAATAGGGGTAGGCAGGGGTCGTTTTTTGCCCCCCGTCCCTGACAGGCCACCTCCACCCGGGATACAAAAGACTCCAAAACAGCTGACAATGCATCAATAGTGAGTGGAGAATTGGAGGGTCCTGTGGCCCCCTCGAGGGGATCAGGTGGGGATACATGTGTGGCAGGGTCCATGGCAAAGCCAGGAACACCTGTCAGCAAACAAAGATTGAAAAACGAAAAAAAACTTTTTTTTTTTTTTCTATGTAATCCCCCAGCGCAACAGCGCCCCTCAGTGCCACCTGTTTTGGAACCCCCACAGAGAGAGAGAGAGACACCCCAAGGGCTCACCACCTGATGCACAGAAGCTCCTACCGAACTGCTCTCAGCGCTGTCCTTACAGAACAGGAAGTCTTATGGATCGATTTACCCGGGTAAAGGAGGTGGCTCCGCCCCTTTACACGTCTTCCGGCACTCCCACCGCTGCTCCTCGAGGCAAGCTGGGTGTATCAAAGATGGCCACCGCCATACAGGGGACACTTAGGCTACGCCAAAATGGCGGCCTCGCTTGCCCGCAACGGCGCTCCGTGCGTCTGCAGTCGACCGATCGATCGGTAAGTGCTTGTATCCTGCATGACTTGCGGCGCTCTACTCCATCTTACACAGACTTTAGTCATGGATCCTCAATCTATAATGCAGCTAGCAGTAATAGATTTTACTGGATTGTCAGCTCCCAAACCAAGCCTGCTGTCCTGGAAGGGGCGGCCTGGGCCGGAGTGGTACTCGGCTCGGGCCTGCCGGCGGGAGGGAGCGCGCAGGGATGGATTGCGACCACCCCATCTTAGGAGGAGTGTGTTTACAGGATAGAAGGGAACCCGTGTCATGAGGGTCCGACCATCCCACGGATAGGCCCACGTCCACCTGACAGAGGGAAAGGGGACATTCTACTCACCATACTGGAACAGGCGGGCACCAACTCCTGACAGAACCCCTCTCCACCGAGGTGGGGGGGCTGTCGGCCAACAAGGATGCCGCGACTCCAATTCAGACTGGTCGTGGGCGACCTGGCGAGGCGTTTAACTCGCGGGGCCAGTCCCCGTCCAATGGGACTATGTCGCGGCCGACCCAGCGCGGAGCTAGGGCCTGCACGCGCTCGTAGGCCCGGCTGGGGTGACCACTGGATCTCAACATCCAGCCCGTCGCCCAGATCCAGCATCATTGCTTGAAGATCTCACAGGAACAAAAACTGGAGAGAAAAAGCTAACTAAAAAAGATGTATCTAAAAAAGCTTGCCAGGACCAGAGATCCCAGCAAGGAACTTAGGTCCTTACTCCTGACTAGGCAGAAAAAAACTGACATCCTGTAGCAGGGAGAGAGAGGATATGCCCTCTGGGACTGCCCCTAAGGTGTGGCCAGAACGTTTTTCCTGCCTAGTGTCCTACTCCTGTAGGGGGCAGTATAACCCTACTGATATTAATCAAAGAGGACTGCGTCTGTCAATGAGCGACAGAGAAAAGTATTTTAACTTTAGTAAGAGTCACATCCTTATACTCTCAACAGACATGTATTTTTCAGAGAATTTGAACTATGAGGATAATTTTGGATATGGTGAATACAAGTATTTTTGGAGATAAGGAGCAGGAAAGGCAAATCATTATGGAGATGGACTCATGTAGGGAGGTGTTAATTGATAATGGATCTCTTCAGGAAAACTTGAAAGATGGGTAGCAGAACAGCATCTACTGTATAAGAAGCAAAGTTATTTGTGGGGCACAAACATATTTTAATGTGATTTGCAAAATCCTAAATACATTAAAAATGATTGCACACAGCGGTGTACTTATGCACATTTTTTAATGAATATTTATTTTAACATAAAATATAGTAATATAATTTTAAGTGCATTATATTTAAATAACTGTTGTGTTCATTTTCCTTATATAACAGATTTATTGTTTGAGAAAATGAACCCTTTTTATGGGTTTACCAATCACGTGCAAGTACAGTACTGTAACTGCATCTTTTCTAAAATGATTTTTGTTTTTAAAAAGTCGGGCGGACTCCATTTTTCTCAGCGGGGGATCGATCCGCAGATCCCCCGCTGAGCTGGAGGATGACAGCTGTGTCTCCGCTCTGTGTGCGGAGACACAACTGTCAGGTCCCCATGCATCTCTATGGGGGAATCGGATGGGAACGAACCGCTTGTCTGTTCTCATCTGATCAGCTGGACGGATGGAAAATAGGGTTTCCTCCGTCCAGATTTGACGGATCGGATGTCAGTGGACATGTCTTTGCTGACATCCAATGCCCCATAGAGATGCATGGGGTGACCGTTCAGATCCGCCAAAAAAAACTGACAGGCGGATCTGAACGGTCCGCCTGTGTGAAAGGGGCCTAATGCATACACAGATCATAAACATTTTGATGTTTATTGTAAAAAAAAAAAAAAATCAAATGTGTGATTTGATAGATAAACTAAGTTTACAGTTTGTGTGTTTTTTTTCTTTACAGATCATGGGTTATAGGTGCAATAGCACTTCTCTGTCTTCTAGGACTGACATGGGCCTTTGGATTAATGTATATCAACGAGAGCACAGTCATTATGGCTTATCTGTTCACAATTTTTAATTGTCTTCAGGGAATGTTTATATTCATTTTCCACTGTGTTCTACAAAAGAAGGTAAATCTATAAGTGTATAATTTTTATAAAGCATATTTAAACCCAAGAACAAAATTGCTTTGCAGCTTACCCATCCATGGTGGCTGTATTGTTTTTCTTTTCACTTTTTTTCCTTTATGTTAACCTAATATTGTTGCCATTAACACACTTCCTGTCCTAGGGTGACAACTGTACTTAACAGCATGGTCATCCCAGGACAAGTAGTGTGTTAGGACTACTTAAAACTTCTCTCTTCTCTCTTCACTCTTCTCCATGTCAGGGCAGAGGGCAGGAGGGGGGGTTGCAGTTCACATAGATAACAAGGAGCATTTTTTTTGCACTTGTCGAACAGATATAATTTGTGTATTCAACAGACCATAAGGGAGCATTATTCTACATTTTTTATGGCTCTGACATATACCGCAGTGCTGTATGGTCACATCAGTCTCTACACCGCAGGAGCTTACACTCTATTGTATAAGCACAGTCACATTATTATTCTACATTTATATGGCTCTGACATATACCGCAGTGTTGTATGGCCACATCAGTCTCCATTACCACAGGAGCTTACACTCTAATGTATACGTACAGTCACATTACATAGTTACATAGTTAGTCGGGTTGAAAAAAGACACAAGTCCATCCGGTTCAACCAAAAAAAAAAAAAAAAAACAGTATTGAAAACCCAACCATACAATCCCATATACTGTACACAATCCTATACCGGCTGTTGATCCAGAGGAAGGCGAAAATAAACCCCAGCAAAGCATGATCCAATTTGCTACAGCAGGGGAAAAAAATCCTTCCTGATCCCCCGAGAGGCAATCGGATATTCCCTGGATCAACTTTAACTAAAAAAAAATGTTAGTACCCATTTATATTATGTACACCTAGGAAAGAATCCAGGCTTTTTTAAAGCAATCTAGTGAGCTAGCCAGAACAACCTCTGGAGGGAGTCTATTCCAAATTTTCACAGCTCTTACGTACGGTGAAGAAACCTTTCCGTATTTGGAGACGAAATCTGTTTTCCTCTAGATGTAAAGAGTGCCCCCTTGTCCTCTGTGTTGACTGTAAAGTGAACAACTCAACACCAAGTTCACTATATGGACCCCTTATGTATTTATACATGTTGATCATACCCCCCTCAATCTCCTCTTCTCAAGAGAGAATACATTCAGTTCCTCTAATCTTTTCTCATAGCTGAGGTCCTCCATGCCTCTTATCAGTTTGGTTGCCCTTCTCTGCACTTTCTCCAGTTCCCCGATATCCTTTTTAAGAACTGGTGCCCAAAACTGAACTGCATATTCCAGATGAGGTCTTACTAATGATTTGTACAGGTGCAAAATGATATCTCTCTCTGGAGTCAATGCCTCTGTTAATATAAAAAAGGAATTTGCTTGCTTTGGAAACAGCGGCTTGGCATTGCATGCTATTATTAAGCTTATGATCTACCAGAAACACCCAGATCCTTCTCCGCTATGGATTCCCTTAGTTCTACTCCTCCTAGTATGTATGATGCAGGCAAATTCTTAGCCCCCAAGTGCACAACTTTACATTTATCAACATTAAACCTCATTTGCCACATACTGTAGTTGCCCAATGAAACAGTGCATTGAGGTCAGCTTGTAAGTTGGAGACATCCTGTAAGGAAGTTATTTCACTGCAAAGCTTGGTGTCATCTGCAAAGACTGAAATGCTACTTTTAATCCCAGACCCTATATCATTTATAAAGATATTAAAACGTAAGGGTCCCAACACTGAACCTTGGGGTACACCACTGATAACTTTAGACCATTCAGAGTAAAAATCATTAACCACTACTCTCTGAATTCTATCTTTTAGCCAATTTTCAATCCAATTACAAACCGATCTTTCCAAGCCAGTAGACTTTACCTTACACATTAGCCGTGGGTAGAGAACTGTGTCAAACGCTTTTGCAAAATCCAAGTATACTACGTCCACAGCCACCCCTCTGTACAAGGTTTTACTTACCTCCTCATAAAAAGAAATCAGGTTTGCTTGACAACTTCTGTCTCTCATGAATCCATGCTATCTGTTGCTTAAAATACTTTTTTCCAGCAAGAACTCATCTATGTGGTCTTTTATTAAACTCTCCAATATGTAAATTCCAATATGTAAATTTCTCCTGGCAGCCCCTTGCTTCATATGTTAGTTTGTATAAGGGTAGAACTTGATTAATTAGGATTTTTCCAGAGATCAAGCGGGACCCCATCCGTATGTACCCACTGCATCACCACGGTCTTCCTGGCATAAAACAGGAGTCTAAGGAATTGTTTTTGGTGAGACCGAAGGTCAACGTTTTCGAGAATCCCCAATATATACCATTTGGGGTTACAGACATTAGGTAGGCCCAGAGACGTGGAAATGAAGTGGGTAACCAAAGACCAAAAAGGTCTAATTTTCGTACAGCCCCAAAACATGTGAAGCAAGTTCCCATGCGCCTTGCAACATTTATGACACTCCGTTTGGGTTTCTGTTTCATCAAGAACATAAGGGGTATAGTAGGTTATATGAAAAATACGTAGCTGTATCAGTCGGTCCCGGGCAGATATTGGAGTCTTAAAATACACCTCCATCAACTCCTCCCAGTCATCGTCTGAGATCCAGGATGTCCTTCGTCCACCCGGCCCTAATAGCATCCAATCTAGATGGCACACTGCTAATCAAAACACTATAGTAGGAGCTAGTAAATTTGGTATGCACATCCTGCAACAACTCCTTTTCCAGTGGAGAGTTGCCAAGAGAGACAGTGCCAGGCCCGTATCGGTCAATGGCCGTGTGCCGTAATTGGAGATAACGGTAATGCCAGGAGGCGGTATCTGAAAGTCCATCCGAAATTGCTGAAACGTCTTAAAAAGCCCCTCCTCAAACAGTTGGTGAGTATACTTGAGTCCCTTCCCTGCCCACTGAACAGCATACTGGGATTCAGAAAAATGAGGTAGACTAAGATTACACCATAGAGGCTGATTTGGAGAAAAGAGTTCCGGTGGTACCGAAAACAAAGTTTCACACCTAATGTAAATCTTATGGGAGGATTCTAAAAGCGCTGTACCCTCAAAGGCGGCAACACTGTGTCGGTAAATAAGATTCATATGAGGAAACTACCGCAGCCTCAGCAGCCGTAGCCGCATTTCCCCGTTGAGGGAGGAGCCATCCATGTATATGTACCAGCTGTGCTGCATAGTAATATAGGCGCAGGTTTGGGAGAGCGAGGCCCCCCATTGCCACCGGCTGCTGAAGCGTAGCAATGGAAAGTCTAGGTGCCTTTGGGTACCACAGGAACCCGGAAATGAGGGAGTCAAGTTCCACAAAAAAACATATTCGGTATAAACACCGGGGAGTTGGCCAAAATGCATAAGAACTTGGGCAGCATAACCATTTTAAACAAATTTACCCTACCGGTCAGAGTTAGTGGCAGATGTTCCAGTGCTCCAACTTGGATTTAAAAAGAGCCAAGCAGGGGAGAAGATTATTGGCCAGGTACAGAGACAGGGGCTGCTAAACCTGGACACCTAAATATCGGAAGGAGAACGTGAGCCGTAAGGGGCACCCCTCAGGCAGGGAGAGAGGGGTGTCCATGTCAACCGGAAACAAACTTTATTTAGACCAGTTGACCCGAAAACCGGAGAAAAAAACCAAAGTCCTTAATAAGTTTAAGTACCGTCATAAGGGAGTTCTGAGGCTCAGCCAAATAAAGCAACATGTCATCTGCATAAAGAGAGACTCGCTCCTCAAGAGTCCCCACACACATACCGCGGATATCTGTGGAGGTTCGCAGCAGTTGGGCAAGGGGTTCCATGGTGAGCGCAAAGAGTAAGGGGGACAGAGGGCAACCTTGTCGCGTCCCCTATGTATTTGCAAGGGATTAGACACCACCCATTTACCCGAATACGGCCAGCAGCTGATCGTACAGAATCCTAAGCAAGGTAAGAAAGACCTTGCCAAAGCCAAACCTCTCCAGTACATAGAATAGATACGGCCACTCTACAAAATCGAAAGCCTTCTGCATATCGAGTGACAGGACCACCCTAGGTAGAGAAGAAGGATTTGGAGTCTGAAGGTTAGTAAACAAACAACGAATATTTGTGTACGCAGAGCGACCTGGAATAAAACCCGTTTGATCTATCCCCACTATGGAGCTAATCACCTTATTAAGCTGTAGCACAAGGATTTTAGTTAGAATTTTAAGTTCGAAATTAATAAGCGATATGGGCCGGTAGGAATCGCAATAGTGTGGGTCCTTATGAGGTTTGGGAATTAAAACTATAAGGGCTTTGCGCAACTAAGCTGGCAGAGAACCCCCATCGTAGATTCTTTTAAAGAGCAATAAAAGACGTGGCAGTAGGAGCTCCCCATGATGTAGATACCACTCCACAGGGAAGCCGTCCGGGCCCAGAGTCTTATGTTTGGAAGAGGTGGAACTGGCCCTCAAGACCTTTCCCAGAGTGAATGGAGCATCAAGACTGGAGCTCTGGGCCACGCTGAGGCTGTGAAACGGAATAAAGTCCACATAGTCAAATAGCTCAGGAGGTGTATAATGGACACTAGAAGTATAGAGGTCAGAGTAAAAACAGTGAAAAGCGCTAAGAATATCGTCCGTGGACGAGCAGGACTGCCCGTGACGATCAAAAATGACAGGTATAGCAACTGGTTCCGGAACGGGATTGGCCAAAAAGGCCAGCAAACGACCATTCCTGTCCCCAGTTTCAAAAATTTGCTGAGACTGATAAAGAAGCCGCTTCTGAGTCTTATCTACCAATGCAAGTTCTTATGCCCGCTGCGCAGCTTTCCACAGGCTACAATTCTCGGGAGTGGGATCCAAAATAAAGGTCCGTTCAGAGCCACTCAAAGCATCCACCAATCCCTCAATATGTGCCGCAACAGCCTTCTTAAACTTAGCAACTCCCTGCATATACGCCCCACGGAGAACAGCCTTAGAGGAGTCACAACAGGTGAGATCAGCCACCCCTTCCACATTCTCCACCCAGTAATGGGACATAGCAGCAGTGCATTCAGCCGACAACCATCGGTTCCACTAACCAATATGGGCACATACGCTATACTGCCTTTGACGGCTGTCTGGCTACCACCAGTTCCATCGCCAGGGGCGAATGGTCTGAGATCGCTCTCGGTTAGTATGCAACCTCAGTAATTTTGGGGAGAACTTCCGAGGAAAAAAACATATCCAACCTGGAGAAGCTACCATGGGAGCTGGAGTAACAGGAAAATTCCCACCGTCGTGGATACTTCCAATGCCAAGCTTCCGTCAGACCGTACGCGGCTGCCCAATCTGCCAAGGCCAACGAGGGCCTCACCGAGCCGTGGAACTGGTCAAGTAGTGGATCCACCAACACTGCGTTGAAATCCCCTCCTATAATTAGAGAGCCCTGAGCAATCGAGAGCACAGCCCACATACAGTCATCAAGTCGCCTAGCTTCCACAGGCGGAGGGAGGTATAAATTAACCACAGTATATAGTTGATCCATATAATTCAGCACCACTATAACATAGCACCCGTCTCGATCAGTTTTCACGTCCATCACCTGTACGGGACAAGCCCTAGAAATCAGGGTTGACACGCCCCTTGAGTAGGTGGAATAGGTAGCGTGAAACGCATGAGCAATACGTGGCCGTTTTAACGCCCTCATTTTGGGATCCATCAAATGTGTTTCCTGCAAAAGGAGGACGTCGGCCTTGGTGCACTAAAAGTAGTCAAATACCAGAGATCTCTTAATTTTGGAGTTCAAACCCCTCACATTCCAGGTTAACAGTTTAAGTGTCATGTGTAGGCAAAAAAAGGCATGAGGGAGCAGAGCGTCCCAAGAGGGGATCTCCCTCCAGGACCGCCCCACCCACAAAAAAAATATATACATACCAAGACCCCAGGAGCGCGCAGGCAAGGAACACCCCCGAAGGGCCCACCTGGGCCGCACTACCGCTAAGAACCAACCATAAAAATCCGACCACCATTGCAGAATATAAGACTATGCAGGAAAAGGAAAAAAACCCAAAGCATAATAATAATAACATACCACAAAGCACCCTCTCTATGGCAAATAGGGGGGAGAGGTGGTCCACACCAATGGCAGTCTTTATCCAATTCTCCAAAAAATCCTCAGCTTTCCTTCCCTCAGACTTTTCAGGGAAACCAATGAAACAAAGATTATTTCTGCACATTCTGTCCTCCAGATCCCCCAATTTGTCAGAGAACTTCAGCATGCAAAGGGTTAACCGTGTCCTCAACATCACTGATACGCTATTCAGCAGTAGAAATTCTAGCACGGATTTTTTGCATTTCGTGTTTAACTATAGATAAGTCCAGCCAGACAATCTCTATTTGAGTAGTCAGGGACAGTCTGACAAGTATGAATAGCTTTCATAATGTGTTGAAGCGTAAGACCCTCAGTAGCAGACTCCCCCACCTCCGCAGTCCCATCCTGGGTCCCATCAATGTGAGAGACCCCCACATCCCATGTCCCCTCTGCGTCCCAAGGATCCGGTCCCTCGAGCAGACCCGGGGAGGGCGCAGAAAGCCCACGTGATGGCACAGGAGAGTCCGCAAAGTGCTCCTTTATAGTGGCGGGGGGGGGGGTCGGGGTTTCGGGGATGCGGTGCCAAGCTTCTCTGAGGGTGTGGGGATCCGCGAGGAGCCTGGTCCGGTGCGACCCCGTTTCTCTCTGGGCGGGAGCGCAGTCTGTGAGGATGATCCTGCGGGATCCTCTTGGGAAGCTTCGCGGCCTGGACTAGCCTGCAAGACCGTGGCAGATTTTGTCCCCTGTGAGCCGATCTTAACCATGGTGGCCGCTGCAGGAGGTGGTAGGCAGTTGGAGGGAACAAGTTTGGGGGTTCAATAAGCAGGATCAGTGTTAGGATCAGCGTAGGATTGATAGGTGCCGACAGAGCTCTGAAGCCGCTTACATCTCGGGCGCTAGCCACGCCCCACGGATAAGTTCATGTTTACAGAAAAAATAAATGTACATATTTATGCAGGAGAAAAAAATTGCAATTTGGGTTCCTGCAGGCATGTCCTCTGGCTTTTATCCTATACCTCTTTATAGGCTTTCTGTCTGAAAGCCGGAGGACATGTCAATGGACAGGAGCACTCATCCCCCCATCCAGCCTATTGAAACTACAAGTCCTCTGCTGCAGTGGAAGATGGTACTTGTAGTTTATTCATTCACAGGAGTCTGTGAATGATGCGGCTGTGTGGGCGGAGCCCTGCACAGCCCCACTGTTTTCAAAAAATGACAGCGGGTGCCGGGAGTATAACCCTCACCACTGTCCCAGGGAGGGGGAGAGAGGGGGCAGGAGGTGAAACTTGTTACATGTTCCACCCTTAATATGGCTGGGACATGTAACATGTTCCAAAGGTGAACTTAGCCTTTAAGTGTGTGAAGCCTTTGGTGGAAATAACTATTCTCCAAGTGCCAGCTGTATTTTTTTATGACTATTCTCACCTGACTACCAGTCTATCAGTTTCTATTTACAGGAATATTTTGGATCATCACAGATTATATATACTTGTTTTTTTAAAAATGTAAAAACAATTGAATTTTGTGTATGAAAAATGTACTATAAGAAATATCTTTGTTTTATCTTCAGACCTAAATTACAGAAATGACAATTGACTGGTTGCTAAGCTAAACAATACCATTTTTTTTGAAGCGCACGGTTGCTATGGAAGCCCTTACGTTTTTCTCTCATTTGATGATGGGAAAAAAAAAAAAAAAAAGAAAACATATGTAAAACACATTTTTAGTGCATTGATTGTATAACTTTTTAACTTGAAACAATATACCCACTTTTATTTACATGGAACACTGCATATGAATTATGGAATAGCAAATTTTTTTAAATTCTCTTTTAGGTGCGGAAAGAATATGGCAAATGTTTGCGAACTCATTGCTGTAGTGGAAAAAGTATGGATAATTCAATTGGTTCAAATAAAACATCTAGCTCTCAAGCTCCTGGGAGGTATTCCACTGGTTCACAGGTAAGTATAGTATTAAATATATGTTTCACTAGTAGCAGTCAGTAATATACAGAGATTGGAGGCTGATGAAAGGCTGACTGTGATAGCCACTAATAATTTTTAGATGCCATCTGCTAGTGAGTGAGCTTCATAATTCTGCTTTGAGATATGGATGTTTGTCACTGAATTCTACAGTAGCAAAAGGTCGAACGTAGTAGAACTTCTTGGAATAAAAAAAAAAAAAATGGATATACTCATCTCTAAATAATACTGTAATTTCTTATGATGGGGTGAACCCAAAAAAGTAAAAATAGAGTATTTTAAAGGGGGTGGTCCCTCAAAGAAACATTGCAACCAACCTAAAAACAGCTTTATTTGATAATTATTGTAAAAAAAAAAAAAAAAAAACATTCAAGGGGTAAGGTTACTTCGAACTAAAACGCATAACATGATTGTTTAACACTCAATACTGTGAAAGTACATAATGCTTAACCCCAACAATTATAATAAGGCACCAAATATATGATTGTCTTTGATATGGAGCCCTAGATATTCCACATAGTAAATCCCAACTTCTTTTTCCCTGAAAAAAAGGCCTCCCTCAGGGGAACAGTAGGGGTTATGTTCTGTCGGTTCCAAACATGTTGTGACCACCCATCTCTTAATTATGTCTTAAACCTACCCAAGGCAGCCATCCCCACAGTGGGGTTATTCACTTCATCATAGAGAGTGGCCCTTACTGCTTTCCTCCAAGGGTGTATTGTAGAGCCTTCTGTCCAAAATGATAAATTCCTTCCCTGGGACCTGGGCTCTCCAAGTCGTCCTCAAAGTGCGAAGTATGAAAGACTGACTTTTTCCCTATGGCATCTTGGCTGTCTGGGCATAGATTCAAGGGTAGTGTGGTCCGAGACACTTTCATATATTATGGGATTGATGTTCTGTATTGAGTCGTAAACAATCATGTTATGTGTTTTAATTGGAATTAAGGGGTTCACATACCCCTTTAATTTTTTTTTTTTAAACAGTTATTAAATAAAGCTGATTATTTTTTTACATTACTTGCAGTGTTTCTTTCAGAGGCCATGCCCCTTTAAAATTTTATATTTTGAGTTTTTCGGCTTCACCCAACAATAATAAATTATGGTGGACTGTAGTAGGACTCTGCAATACAGTTGAATTGTCGTGCTATTTTTTTAACAAGCTTATCTGATATCGTATTGGGGAATTAAAAAAAAAAAAAAAAAGGAAAACATATCAGTCTCATTTAGGAAGAACACACAAAATGCTCATTGATTTATTCTAAGGTTTATATCACTCAAATTTATATTCATTACGGATTTTAATTATTGTGGATTTGTCTTTAGACTGAGACTAGCAATTTTGTAAATTAATTATTCAAGAACTCTGTGGTTTTACAAAATAATTATTAGTGATTATTACTAGTGACATGCAAAGCTTCAAGGGCTTAACCAAAAAAATGCGGAGTTTTAAATCAAAAGGATCTAAAACTGAACATTATCTGCACTGTTCTTTAGATGCAGAAGGATGCAATAACTAACGACTATAGATGTTATTGTAATTTTATTGATACTTTACATATAAAAAGTGTCATTGTTATACCAATGTTATTGACAAATGGTGCAGAGCTGGAGAATATACATTTGATCACACAGTAAAAAAAAAAATGTTAATCAAAAGAACGAACAGAGAGAATTCAAAGTCTAGCAAGTGATTATAAAACACTACATTTTTACATTGGGCCCTAACAGTGATAATGACTGGTCATAACATTAGATGTGGGAATGTGTGTAGGTTTTCAAGCATTTTTTGCCCATTTTGGAAAGTAGACACCCCAAGCTATTTGTTGAGAGGCATGGTGAGTCCATGGAATATTTTAAATTATGCCACAAGTTCCGGGAAAATTATTATTATTTATTTATTTATTTTTTTTACACAAAGTTGTCACTAAATGATATATGTAAAGAAAGAAACCCCCTAAAAAGGGTGGGACTTTAAAGGTAACTAATAAAGATCTCTCATAGGAAAGATTTGATTTGAATAAAATATACAATTTATTAGAACAAAGGTGATTGTAGAAAAGATCATCAAAATAAATTATATTGTAGATATGACAATATAAATAGACATTTGGTACAATACAGTTACAGGTGCATAGCAGAGTCCAACGCGTTTCGAAATATTGTATAATACAAGAATCTTCCTCAGGGAGTCTGCATATCTTCCTGGAAAGCACAATCACATGCCAAGAATAAATCCAAAAAGAAAAAAGAAAAACAAAATATAATAAAATACATATTGTATACCAAGTCATTTACATAAACACTTTTTGCAGTTGCGACAGCATATTGTTCCACCTTATTATAGAAGTATCCTTGGCTGGTTTGCCGTAAATAGACCAAGAACACAATTTTTCACCCCATAAGAATGCTGGAAATCAGGAAAGGAGAGAAATAGGATACCACTTGGTGGAAGTTCACATACCTGCAGAAGCTCGGAGCCACACATATTTGTCCAAAGGGGATATATTAAAATCACGCAAGGTGAGAGCTAGAGTCAGGTATTTTTGATCATATTCTTCTTTACCTAAAAATAATAATTCAATATCAGGGAGGCGGGCTCAATGGATTCAATCCCCTATGTATAAAAGATTTTAGATCACTTCACCTGTTGTGATGATCCAAAAAATTAATGTGTAAGAAAGGGGGGGAGAAAACCCCGTACTGTCCAAGAGTAAAATAACAGCTTTCAAATAGTTATCCTCAAATGGGGGTGCCTTCAGGACTTAATGAGTGGTAAATCCTGATGAAAGAGGAAAGACAAAAAAGCAGACAAAATAAATGTGTCCAGTGACCTCAATGGAATGTGTGGTAAACCCTTTCCATTTAGGGTATCTTACCTCCATATTAAAGTGGAACATCCATGGTGTCTTGACGACTTCAATGGGTATAGTGTCCACAAGGGTATATAAAAAATATATTCCAAAGTTTCAAATCGATGTTGTTATTTGCCTAGAACAGATATAAGGATAATATATACATATAACTTCATGTATATATTGATAGAGTAAAGGCGTATCCCCACTGAATAGTGAGTTCGTTTCAGTTGAGCTGCCTTACCTCCGTATTGAGGTGGGTTATCCATAGTGTCCAGACAACTTCAGAAGATGCAATGTCCACAGGGATATACCCTTCTATTCCAAAATATTTCCGGTACCAATACCACAATTCGCCTGAAACAATGTATAGAGATAGTGTATCCATCTGACTCCCCATATATGGAAGTATGCAATAAAGGGGTATCCCCAATGAGACAAAGTATAAATACCGTTTAGTGTAGGAGGGGGCGACAAACATCTAGTCACACTGTCCGCCAGCGTTGGCAGTCTAAAGTCCTAAGGCTAATGGTACAGCCCAATGGTTTCCACCAACTATCCTGAAAGTGAGTAAAGAACAAAGAAAAAATCCCCCTTAGATGAAGTCCAAACATCGCTGTGGCAATTAGAGTCCCCTGAAAGGTACTTACTAGGTTATAGAAAAGGCTTGGAGGAACATCAGTCCTGTCCTGTCACGGAGAGATAACTCACCGGACTGACTCTCGGCGTTTCCTTAAATGTCAAGCCGTGGCCCATAAGTTCCCGTTAGGTATCGCGAGATTTCATATGGTGTAGTGATCGGGGCGTTGTGATGTCGTCATTTCCGTCTTTTTACATCGCGGGAGATCCCGCGAGTTTTGGCGGTGACATCACATCCGCTCTATTTGTGTATATCGTGGAACGCTCCACGGAACCGTTGTCAGTGACTGACTTCCGCCCTGACTTACAGGTGGGCATGACTTCATGTCCGCCCATAGTTCTGGCGGTCCATAGGTATCACGAAGGAAAAACATAAACAATAAGGCTATTGGACATTTAGAGATAAACGATCTGATCAAAAATATAGTCAGAAAGTTCTCAGATATAGAGACTCTAAAAGCTAAAGAGTATACAAATTCCCTATTGTGGGGAAATATATGATGTCGGTTGAGAAAAAAAAGGAAAATCCTATCAGATATCGCCCCGGCACGGGTAGTAGCGTTTGGCCCCCTGGAATCACCAGGGGTTCAGACATGGAATTCCCGCAAAAATTGTCGGGGATTTGTCCAGCTGAAAAATGCATATTCTTCCAGATGTTAGTGGGGCCACCCATACTAGCTGGGGATCCCTATTGGAGAATACCTCACCCGTGCCGGGCTCCTAGCTTGCGGGTGATCTCCCCATGAGGAAAAAAATATAGTCATGCAAACTTGCATGGTTGTGGCTTCAATACTGCTGGTGGACCTACCAGGTGGAAAAAAAAAAAAAAAAAAAGGGGGGGGGGAAACCTAGAAAAAAGAGAGAAGAGAGAAAGAGAAAGAAAAGAAAGTAAGGATGAAAAATGATGGGAAAAAATCCTCAAAGTAGATTTTGTATATAGGAGAATAACCCCCTAATCTTCCTATACCGGAGGAAAAAATGTTAGTCGCATCATGCAATCACATAATTTATTCCGCAGAAATAAATATAATACATCATTTATATTACAAGTGAATCAATAATGATAAGCCCACTTAGAGAAATTGTGTTTTCCTAAAAAGGGGTTAGATACCTGGTACTATATATCCTCAGAATACTCAAGAGAGAAAGAGGGAAAAAAGGCCTCCCAGAAAGGCAAGGGGGGGGGGGATGTGTAATGTAAACCCTGAAAAATCCAGGGAGGACATCTGAAGCTTATAGAACAGACAGAGGAAACGGAGAACAAGAAAAAATGAAGGAAAATCAGCATTTGAGCTTTGAAATGGAAAAAGTATGGGGGGACCTTTTAGTCCGTCTTCCCCGAGGAAAATCCCTCCAGAAAGGGTCTGTAGCTCTCCATTTCATTCAGGCCAGGGGGGGTTGTTGCCCCAAGCCTAGCAATCCAGCGCATTTCACGCTGGAGTAGCTGCTTGTTCCAATCACCCCCCCTGGCCGGAATGTGCACCCTCTCCAGGGCACAAAAAGTTACCTTAGGGGTCCTGTATCTGTGGGCGATGGCCATATGTCGGCCGAGTGGTAGATATAAATTACAGATGTTTAGGCTTTGCATATGTTTACTAATGCGTTTGCCCAGTTCTTGTTTGGTCTTCCCAATATAAAAAGGCTTACATTCACACCACATCAGATACACGACCCCCTTGGTTTTACAGTTGACAAAGTGTCTCGGGTGAAATATTTCACCATTCGGGAGCCTGGTAGTTTTACATCTGACTATCACTTTGCACTGGTCACAATTGCCGCAGGGAAATGTCCCTTTGTCCCGGCAAGGATCTTCTCTGTTTGAGCCTTTATATTCACTTTGGACTAGATCGTCCTTCATAGAAGTGGCTCTTCTATAAGTGATAGCTGGGTAAGGTGTTACTATATGTTGGAGAATGGGGTCCTCCCTAAGTATTGCCCAGTGCCCAGTACTAAATGATATATTGCTCACACATGCCATTAGTATATGCGAAATGACACCCAAAATACATTCTGCTGCTTCTCCTGAGTATGGGGATACCCCATGTGTGAGACTTTTTGGCAGAGTAGCCGCGTACAGGACCCCGAAAACCAATCACCCCCTTCAGGCTTTCCAAGGGCGTAAATTGTTGATTTCACTCCTCACTATCTATCACAGTTTCGGAGTCCATGAAATTCCAAGACAGAACGAAACCCCCCTCCCCCAAATGACCCCTTTTTAGAAAGTAGACACCCTAAGCTATTTGCAGAGATGCATGTTGAGTGTTTTGCAGATCTCAATTTTTGTCAAAGTTTTGGAAATTGAAAAAAAGAGGAAAAAAAATGCATTTTCTTTTTTTTTCTTCATTTTCCAAAATAAATGAGAGCTGCAAAATACTCGCCATGCATCTTAGCAAATACACTGGGGTGTCTACTTTTCGAAAATTGGTTATTTGGGGGGGGGGGGGGTTGTGCTATCTTGGCATTTCATGGCCTTCAAAACTGTGATAGGTAGTGAGGAGTGAAATCAACAATTTACGCCCTTAGAAAGCCTGAAGGCGGTGATTGGTTTTCGGGGTCCTGTACGCGGTTAGACAGCCAAAAATTCTCACACGTGGGGTATCCCTGTACTCAGGAGAAGCAGCAGAATGTATTTTGGGGTGTCATTTAACATATACCCATGGCATGTGTGAGCAATATATCATTTAGTGACAACTTTGTGTAAAAAAAAAAAACAACTTTCCCGAAACTTGTGGCAAAATATAAACTATTCCATGGACTCACCATGGCTCTTAGCAAATAGCTTGGAGTGTCTACTTTGCAAAATGGGGTCATTTGGGGAGGGGATTCGTGCTATCGTGAAATTTCAGGGCCTCTGAAACTGACAGGTAATGCTGAGGTAAAATAAGCAATTTGCGCCATTAGAAAACCTGAAGGTTGCGATTGGTTTTCAGGGTCCCGTACACCCGTAACCATAGGCTCCCAAAAAGTCTCAAAAGTCTCACACATGTGGTATCTCTGTACTCAGGAGAAGCAGCAGAATGTATTTTTGGGTGTCATTTCACATATACCCAGGGCATGTGTGAGCAATATATTATTTAGTGACATTTTATGCTCAATCTTAGCCACACATCACCCATTCCTAACCACTTGAAAACCAAGCCTTTTCTGTGACTTTTTGTTTACATGAACAAATATTTTTTTTTACTAGAAAATTATTTTGAACCCCGAACCCCCAAACATTATATATTTTTTTAAAGTAGAGGCCCTACAAAACAAAATGGTGGATGTTTCAAATTTTTTTGTTACACGGTATTTGCGCACAGATTTTCCAAACGTAATTTCTGCGAAAAAAAATATATTTTTTTTAAATTTAATGCACAGATACACTATATAATTCCAAATTGTTTGGTAAAATTGAAAAGATGATCTTATGCTGAGTACATAGATACCAAACATGACATGCTTTAAAAATTGCGTACGCCTGTGCAGTGGCAACAAACTGCGTACATTTTTAAAAGCATTTAAAAGTCTTTACAGGTTACCACTTTAAACTTACAGAGGAGGTCTACCCTTGGCCTGGCGTTCGCGGCGATACCTCACATGCATGCTGCAGTTGCGGTTTACATATGACACTAGACCAACGCTTGCATGCGCCAGCTCTATGGTTAGATAATTGAACCAACAGGGCGGAGTCCCCTCCCACTGCTTGAAAAAGCAGTCTAATTATCTGCTAGGATCACTTTTACATGTAACCCAACCGCTGGTTGTATAAAATGATACCAAGATGATGCCTAAATCTGCAGGCATCATCCTGGTATAACCACTCAAAGTCCAGCACTGTACCAGTACATTGCTGGTTCTTGTTTGGCATATAGTGTAGGTTTTTTTTTTTTTCATGCAGCCTGTGGGCTGAACGAAAAAGAGAGAACCTAACAGAAATCTCTGCAAGAAAATTGTGTAGTATACCCACCATTAGCCGCCCAAAACATCCAAACCCACTTTCTAATGATAGGTATACATGACAAAATTCCATGTATACCTAATGTTTTTTTTAACTGCGGTGGTGAAATAATTTCCTACAGCGCTGCCATCAGAGGATTTCCATATATGCTGAGAAGTTAAGCTGAAAAATAACTCAAACGACCACTATTTTTGGCTTTTTTATTTTATATTTTTTTGTAATTTATTTTTTAAGTGCAACTTTCCATGTTAGGGTCTCTCAAAATGTCGATAGCCATCGAACTTCTTTCGAGACCCTGTGTTAGTGTGCCCTACACTGTGTCGTGCTGTATCCTATACTAATACTCCATTAGTGTGTGGTATCATTGGAAACAGTCCCCGATGGAGTGACCAGGGTGGTCAGGACAGAAGGGACTATAAAAACGGGTGTCACGCCCAAATCTGCGCCTGCTACAGACACAACATCTTTTTTGGGGGTTTCTTTGTGTGGGGATACGTGGAAGGACATGTGGAAAATGCCTCTCATGCAGCCGGCTCACTGCATCTGGTAGGGGAAGTGGGGCAGGAGCGCCTCCTGGATACAGGTAGGCTCCGATGATCTCTTCCTGCAATTCTAGGAAGGATCCAGCTGGTCCTGACGCTTTGTATAGCACAAAGGCGTTCAGCATAGCCAATTGGAATAAATAAACAGACACTTTTTTGTACCAGCTCTGCCTTTACGGGCAACTAAGTACGGCGCCAAAAGCTGGTCATTGAGGCCCACCCTCCCATATTAAGGTTATATTCCTGGACACAGAGGGGTTTCTCCAAAACGCCAGTTACCGCAGGAATTTGGACCATCGTGTCTGCGTGAAGGGAAGACAGAATAGAAAACATTCCGTGTATCCCTCCACTTCACTGCAAGCATTTTGTCCATTTTCAAGCAGGCTCTCTCCCTCCGACTAAGATGGGAATTTACAAGCCGTTGGGGGAAGCCCCAGCGATTAGGTCACACGGTGTCACTTTTGTAATTCAAGCAAGTGATTAAAAAGTGGCACGCTTGTATAAAAATTGTCCACGTACAAATGGTACCCCTTTCCGAATAAGGGTGACACCAAGTCCCAAACTATCTTGCCACTGCTTCCTATGTAGTCTGTGCAGTTGGGGGGCTCCAAAGTGCTATCTTTTCCCTCGTAAACCCGGAAACTAACTGTATAGCCTGTGGCCCTGTCACACAGCTTATACAGCTTGACCCCGTATCTGACACGCTTGCTGGGGAGATACTGCTTCATAGCAAGATGGCCAGTAAACTTAACCTTCCTAGCGGTATTCCCGAGCGTGGCTCGGGGTTAAATTTCAGTGCCAAAAGCGGTAACCCTGAGCCACACTACCGCTAGGAAGATCGCTGGATCCTGGTAGAGGGGTTACTTACCTTGTCACCGGGATCCAGTGATGTATGCGGGCGGCGTGCGGCGGCGGAGCTTCCTCCCGATCCTCTGTGAGCCCCCAATTTCGTCTCCTGCGACGTGACGTTCACAGGGGGGGTGGAACCGGCGGCAAATTCAAATGTAAAACACACCAAACACACTGATACAATGCAAAATAAAATATAGTCACATTAGTTTGCCCCCCAAACTTTATCATACCGAGATGTTATAATGAAGAACGCACAGTAAAAAAAAAAATCATATGTAAATAGTTGGTTTGGGCTGCTCATTCTTAAGAATTACATGCAAAATAATGGTACCGCTTTCAGCACCTAAAATCCAAAAGAATCTTACCACCAGGGAGGTTAATCAGGGACTCATCAACACAGACAACTTGGGGGGTAAACAAGGCTGCAAACCGCTGATTGAAGTGGTATACGAGGGGCTGAATTTTGTGGAGCTGGTCATATTCAGGATCTCCCCGAGGACGACAGATTTCATTGTCATTGAAGTGCATGACCTGCAGAATTTGCTCGTATCTCGCCCTGGACATGGAAGCAGAGTACACGCGCATATGGTGAATTGGGTTAGTGGACCAATATAACCGCAACTCACTCCTTTTGGTTATGCCCATGTTAAGGGAAAGGCCCAAAAAAGGTTTTAAACTCGGAAACCGTTATAGGTTTCACGCCGAATTGTCTGGCAAGAGACGAATTGGGTTGGCCGCGATGTATTGACCAGCGTGTAAATTGCTTTAGTCCACAATAGATCTGAAAAGATCTTCCGTGAAAAACAGCTCATAAAAATACAGGGTAGTAAAATTGGCTGTTTCCATGTGGATTCCAGTTTGGGCAGTGAATGGGGGAAGTACGGGCGCTATAGTATCAGTGGGCTGCCAATTAGGATATGCCAGCGCATTAGGGAGGGCACTATGGGCTCTACAGGCCTGTCTTCGAATTTGCGGTGGCTGCGGGCCACTACTTGTGCTAGGCACCGCACCAGCTTCAACTG
Source organism: Pelophylax lessonae (assembly GCF_965119305.1). NCBI lineage: Eukaryota > Metazoa > Chordata > Amphibia > Anura > Ranidae > Pelophylax > Pelophylax lessonae. The sequence continues at coordinate 494,899,011 of NC_138768.1, read as the reverse complement.
CACTTATGGGACTCGCCACGTCACCAAGTGATACTGCAGTGCTGGTTGTTCTAGGTCCAGGGTGTACTTGGCCGCTGGTGCTTGCCAGTTCACCAGAAGCGTGAGTAGCACTAGTACTGACACTCTGCTCCATACGAGCATCCTGCAATTCCTGCACCTCATCAACTCCAGAATGGGGTCGGGTACGCCTGATTCTGCCAGTGAGGCTTCCCCATCGCTCTCATCTGACATGGTCTGTATGCTGTAGGCCTCTTCACTACTGTACCACTGTTTGGACATTTTAGCAACTAAATTTACAGGTACAGTAGTGTGACTCACAGGTAAAAACGTACCTGGTTGTCAAGGACTATTTCAACCGCTACCAAAAAACTGCTAATGCTAGCAGGGATCAGGCCTGACTCTGCTAACACAGCGATTTTGTGCGTTTTGTGTTTTTTGCAGGTGACAGTAATCTATTGATTGCTGCACTTGCCTGGGTGGGGTGGGGTGGGCTGGGCGGAGGGGCTAAACGCAGGTGCTGGCGGGAATCAGTGCTGATCTTGCAAACACCGCGTTTTGGGAACACTAAACTATGGGGACGCTAGTATAGTTCTGATCAGATCAGATATTGATCTGTTCAAACACTATACTAGTAATGGAGGTGTATGTGTGTGTGTGTGTGTGTGTGTGTGTGTGTGTATGTGGTAATCAAGGGGTTAACTAATATTTCTAACTATGCGCCGGGGATCTGCGCTGTCCTAGACTGACACTAACGATAACTGATGTCACCTGTGCCACTAATAATAGTGATCAGAAAAAAAACTGTACACTATAAAAGTGACACTGTGACAGGGCAATGAAGGGGTTAACTGGGGGTGATCAGGGAGTTAAATCTTTATGGGGGGGTGGCGGGTATCCTAAGCCTAAAAGTAACGATCGCAAACACTAAACCAAGTCACAAGTCACACTAATACAAAAATATAGGCAAATGCTATATACTGTCTATAGTGTGCAATGTGACAGGGGGTGTAGGTGTTAACTGGGGGTGATCAGGGGGTTAAATATTTATTGGGGGGGGACGGTGGCGGGGACCCTAAACCTACTTGGGACAGAAACTAACTCGCTAGCGCTAACTGAAGTCACAATCACACTATCACAAAAATACAGAAAACCACTATATTACATGTATATAGTGTGCAATGTGACAGGGGAGAAGGGGTTAACTGGGGGTGATCAGGGGGTTAAATCTTTATTGGGGGGGTGGCAGGTATCCTAAGCCTATAAGGAGCGGTCGCAAGTGCTAAACCAAGTCACAAGTCACACTAATACAGAAATATAGGAAACAGCTATACTGTATACAGTGTGCGATGTGACAGGGTGTGTAGGGGTTAACTGGGGGGGTGATCGGGGTTAAATGTGCCTAGCTAGGTGTGTGGAAGTGTGCTGTGTGCAGTTTTGATTCTCTCTCTTCTCTCGATGAATCCAAAAAGGATTTTGGGAGGTGAGAGCGGGACATTTCTTTACATTACACAGGCACAGGTCAGTCTGTGATTGGGCAGGACCGATCAACAGGTCCAGGCCAAAAATCATTGGCCTGGACCTGATCACTGATTGGTTCTGAACCAAATCAGACCATTAGCGGGGCTGGGGGACTAACAGACGGTACATGTGGCGCACAAGGTGGGAATGCTTTTGTGAAAAGTGAACGGGGACCGGAGAGATAGGACTGAGCGGCAGAGAATCAGCTGAGCTGGGGGACCAGAGCAAGAGAAACTAGCAGATGCCACATGTAGTGGGCAGCATGGGAGCAACATAGTGGGAGGGGAGAAAGGACTGAGTAGAAGAGAATCAGCAGAGCTGGGGACCAGGTCAAGAAAACTAGCAGATGTTACACATGGTGTGTAACATGGGAGCAATATGAACGTAAGACAAAACTTCCATGCTAATGCTAAAGTCCATTGAATCCACAAGAGCAAATTATTAAAAAGACTGTCATAAGAATGTTCAACCAAAGGGTTAAATGAGATTCTTTGGATCAAAATAGTCTGTATAATCTCTATAGTCCACAAAGGAAGGGGTTAAATCAGTGTAGTGCGCAGCTCCAGCCGGAAACTGCCAGCTGCAGAGACATAAATAAAGAGACAGAGCACACCGGCTCCTAGTGCAACACCATTTATTCAAAAGATTAAAAACCACAGTGAAACATAATGCACTCACATTGTTTTGTGTGAAAATGAGCATCCATGTCAGCCTGTAGGTTCTCCCCGGTGGCCAGGGCTCCAGGCTGGATCTAGGAGGAGATGGCGGTGGATGGTCCAAGTGTGTCAGCGTGCAGCTGCCAACAAGCTGCACGTGAGATGCCCACCCACAACAGAGATCCTCAAGTCATAGGGAAGCCAGGCTCGCCTACGTCATCACGTAGTACTCAAGCAGCTCCAGCTGACAAGGAAAGCTTCAGGTCAGCCCTGTGCTATCATAGGAACCCTTATATAGTATCATTGCCGAGATTGGTAAACCATTCATTGCCAGCTAATGGGCTTCTACAAGAAACACATGGTTATTATTTAAATGGCAACTTAATTAGTAGTCATAATACACATTAGATTTCATTGACCCCTTTTCAATTGGTATTTAGGAACAAGGATTTATATCATATGATTATAAAAAGTAATTATAAGAAATTCTTTTGAAAACGTTTTTTGGAATATCATATATAAATCTGTATGTATAAAATATATAATAAGTTCATGTAAAGGTAATTATGGATAATCCTGCAAGCTACTATGCAATTTAATATAGATTCTGCTGCCTGCACTAATCACTCCCCTTGTGGTTAGTGTATATAAAATGGTAAAATGTATAAAAGTGTGGTGCCTATAATTAAGTTAAATTATATGAATACATAAAAATGTAATATTTTTAAACAATAAATGAATTATATATACACATTAGTGTTAAACTATAAATTATCATCCGTATATAAATTCCATAAGGTGAATTACAAATGATGTAAATAATGACACAAATAAAATCTGTGGATAAGTTATAATAAAAAGTTCCCAATCACCAGTGCACAAAAATATATAAGGTGACACTCCGTAGGCAATAGTTCACAAAACGGTTTGTCGGATGTTTCACCTTCACTCGTGTAGCCCCCCACAGGGGGGGGTTCTCACCTCATGGAGTGTGACCTCGCTATTACGCTTGGTCAATGACAGCATAAAGATATTCCAGCAGGGAAAGGGTGTGTGAACTCCTCCAATTCTCTGGCTCCCAATCTGGCTTTAATGGAATCACCAGCTCTCATGCATGGGGAGAGAGGAAACATATACCCATGGTGCAAGTAACCTTTTGATAAAAACATATACAAATACAAAAAAACATTTTTTGAGCACTCACATTTGCCAGGTGCTGAAGTGCACCAGACTATTCAAGCCAAATAAAACAAACACACAGCCAACAGATAAGCTCAATAGGATAATACATATTAAAAAATAAATAATAAATATTCATTTGGCTGGACTGTTAGGATAGTGCACACAATGGTTCTAAGATCCCTGATATACCAGTGCATGTATCAACCTTTCCTTTTTTTTTTTGTTTATTATATTTTTATTTGATAATTCTAAAAGGTTAGTATTCTGAATGTGTATTATGACTCTATCTCTCTATTTATGGGAGCAATATAATGGAAGGTGAGTGGGGACTGGAGAAATTGGAGGATCAGCAAACTCGAGGATCAGCAGAGCTTAGTGTTACTACTGAGTGGGGGATCAGCAGAGCTGGGGGTTACTACTAAGTGGGGGATTAGTAGAGCTGGGGGTTACTACTGAGTGGGGGATCAGTAGAGCTAAGGGCACTACTGAGTTGGGCATCAGAATAGATGAGGGTACCAATGAGCCAGGGATATGCTGAACAAGGGTACTATTGAGCTGTGGATCTGCTGAGAGTGGGTTCTGAGGATCTGCTGAACTGGGGTACTAATGAGCAGTGGGTATTATTGAGTTGGGGGTACTTCTGGGCCGGAGTTCTACTGAGCCCCTTTAAAACAGAAAAGCAACACACACACAGCATTTGCCAAGCTTCATCAAAGCTTCTAAAAAGCATCAGAGAAGCATTTAAAACACATAAATAAGCACGTTGAAGTGGTAGATGCTTTAATGTGTGTTAAAGTCGCAGCATTTGTATATGAGCCCCATAAAAGCATGTTGAAGCAGCAGCCGCTTTAATATGTGTTAGGCCCCTTTCACACATAGGAGTCCGTTGGCAGACTCCGTTTTTCTCAGGGTGGAGACACAGCTGCCATCCGCCTGCTCAGTGGGGGATCGGCGGATCGATCCTCCCGCTGTGTGCGGAGACACAGCTGTCAGGTCCCTGCTGTTCTCTATGGGGGAATCGGGTGAGAACGGACCGCCTGTCCTTTCTCATCTGATCCCATCCAATCCGCTGGACAGATGGAAAATAGGGTTTCCATCCAGATTTGACAGATCGGATGTCAGCGGACATGTCTCCGCTGACATCCGATGCCTCATAGAGATGCATGGGGCATCCGATCAGATCCGCCTGAAAAACGGACTGGCGGATCCGAAGGGTGTGTGTAAGGGGCCTAATAGTCAAAGCCAGTGTAAAAAAGCTCTTAAGGAGTTTCTAATCCATAATCTATAACACCTGATTCTAATTTTTAAAAAAACGGAAGTTGTGGTTGTTTTTCCATGTGACAAATCTGAATTATTTAGATTATTGCCAAATCAATAGGCCTATAGCCAAAATGTATATTGCGCTTCAGTCCTTAAGTGTTATACAGGTGTGGAAGCTGAAATGGTTAAAGAAGAATTCTAGATTGGTAGTTAATATTGTAAAAAATACACATTTGTATATCCATGCTGTAAATATATACAGTGGTGATTGAAAGTTTGGGCACCCCAGGTAAAAATTTGTATTAATGTGCATAAAGAAGCCAAGGAAAGATGGAAAAATCTACAAAGGGCATCAAATTACAAATTAGACATTCTTATAATATGTCAACAAAAGTTAGATTTTATTTCCATCATTGACACTTTCAAAATTACAGAAAACAAAAAATGGCGTCTGCAAAAGTTTAGGCACCCTGCAGAATTTATAGCAAGGCTGAGACCTGCCAGTGTCATGGATTGTTATCAATCATCGTCTGGGAAGACCAGGTGATGTCAATCTCAAAGGTTTTAAATGCCCAGACTCATCTGACCTTGCCCCAACAATCAGCACCATGGGATCTTCTAAGCAGTTGTCCAGAAAACTGAAACTGAAAATAGTTGACGCTCACAAAGCTGGAGAAGGCTATAAGAAGATAGCAAAGCGTTTTCAGATGTCAGTATCCTCTGTTCGGAATGTAATTGAGAAATGGCAGTCATCAGGAACAGTGGAAGTTAAAGCAAGATCTGGAAGACCAAGAAAAATATCAGACAGAACAGCTTGCAGGATTGTGAGAAAAACAATTCAAAACCCATGTTTGACTGCACGATCCCTCCAGAAAGATCTGGCAGACACTGGAATTGTGGTACACTATTCCACTATAAAGAGATACTTGTACAAATATGGTCTTCATGGAAGAAGAAAACGTCTTCTACGTCCTTACCACAAAGATCAGCATTTGAACTTTGCAAATGAACATATAGACAAGCCTGATGCATTTTGGAAACAAGTTCTGTGGACCAATGAGGTTAAAATTTAACTTTTTGGCCGGAATGAGCAAATGTACGTTTGGAGAAGAAGGGGCACAGAATTTAATGAAAAGAACCTCTGTCCAACTGTTAAGCATGGGGGTAGATCAATCATGCTTTGGGGTTGTATTGCAGCCAGTGGCACCGGGAACATCTCACGAGTAGAAGGAAAAATGGATTCAATAAAATTTCAGCAAATTTTGGATGGTAACTTGATGCCATCTGTGAAAAGGCTGAAGTTAAAGAAAGGATGGCTTCTACAAATGGATAATGATCCTAAACACACCTCAAAATCCACGGGAGATTACATCAAGAAGCGTAAACTGAAGGTTTTGCCATGGCCTTCATAATCTCCTGACCTCAACATAATTGAAAATCTATGGATAGACCTTAAAAGAGCAGTGCGTGACAGACAGCCCAGAAATCTCAAAGAAATCTCAAAGAACTGTGATACTTGCCAAAGGGGGCAGTACAAGATATTAACTTTGCAAACGCCATTTTTTTGTTTTCTGTTATTTTGAAAGTGTAAATGATGGAAATAAAATCTAACTTTTGTTGACATATTATAAGAATATCTAATCTGTAATTGTGAAGGATGCCCTTCTATGTCTGTTCGCATGTTTCCTCTCCCTGCTTAAAAGACTATATTGAGTATTCGTTTATATGTCTATGACAAACTCCCCTCTTTTGAGTTGCCACGAGTACCTGGAGAGGACTACTTGCCAGCCTCTTACCATGTGATTATGGTCCCAAGTTGAAACACTTTTTCTTCCCCTGCTGTTGAATCTGTACGTATGTGATCTGAGCGCCATTCAGTAATAATGTGCGCTCATATCTAAGCTATCTGGGGATATGTTTAATGTACCTGTTTCATGCAATAGCTGCATAGTTATATAGTTTCATGTATTTTGCTGTCTGTTGCTACAGTGGGGCTAATGGAGTCTTGCCTGTGTCCTTGGGAGATAAGTGGATCACTTCTCAATTGTCTCCAGGACAAAAGACTGTGTAGAACTGGTGTTGGGCAGACAAGCCATGTGTACAGCCAGGCCAAAGAGACTTTTTTACTAACTTTTGAAACCCTGGTCTAATTCATGCCATTTTTGAATATGTTGCCCCCTGAATGGATTGATTGTGAATATGTATTTGTATAAAGATTGGATGTATAATTTTAAAGTTACAGCATGCGGGTAAAACTGCATTTTCCCCTGCCTGCCTGTGATAATTATGTTAACCATTGTGTACCATAATTACCTCCCAGACAGAGAGGGGGGGGGGGGGGGATTTTATGTGGATTGTAACCTTTGTGTTATTGGTTAATGTGTATTTGTTGTGGGTGTCTCCCTTGCATGGGAGCAGGGCATAAAATAAATTGTAGTTTTTTTTTTTAGTTTCAATAGATTTTTATTAAAGTAAGAAAAAAATACAAGCATGTATAAACACATAGCCGTAGATCCATATACATAGGATAAGAACTTTACATAAAATAACAGAAATAGTCACAGTAGGTCATTTGCGGCATAACAGGGTTATCAGGACTTCTATACAGAACATCAACACTATGCAATAAGATTCTATCAATAGCTTAACAGCCAGCGATGGATACTTTGCTACCGAATATAGACATCTAAAATGGCTATATAGTAAATGACTCAACTGTCGCCGTGCAGTTGAATGATAGTATAACATATAATCCAAAAACCAAATATAGGCTCTTACCTATTTCCTCAGGGCGGGTCTATCTGAGTGCAATTAAATGCCCAAAGCCCTCACCCCTAACGGGTGCAAACTGTGAGGGAATGGACCAGACTTACACCACACAGTTGTATAAGTGTCGCCACTACCTATACAAGAGACCTCGGGCCAAGGAGTTATGAAGTGGAGTTTAAGTAGGGTTAGGGGGATGGGAGGATAAGGGGGAAGTAGTGGAAGGGGGGGGGGAGGGGGGCACTTCCAATATACTTAGGTAAAATTCACATTTACATGTATATTATCACATTTATCAGAGTAGCTATATTATGTTAGAGGAATGATTTAACCAGACCTGCCATTGTTTCAGAAAGGTGGCCGCTCTGCAGTTCTTAAACGCCAACAGTTTTTCCATCTCACATTGAGTGGACACCCTGTTTTTAATTGCTGTCAAGTGGAGAGAGGAGGTATCTCGCCACCTAGCAGCAATTGTAATTCTTGTTGCAAATAGAATATGAGCCAAAACTTTCCTGGAGCTAGGGAAATTGTAGTTTTTGAATGCCGGTGGTTGCTTCCAGTAAAGTCGTGTTCCAGCATTCAGCTTTGGCTCATGTGTGGAATTATTCAGCGATACCAGTGATTTCTTATTTGGCGAATTGGGGATTCTTCAACTATTGGGGATTAAGGAATTACAAGGCGGTGAGATACAGTGATACTGTCACAGTAATTTGATGCCTTTTGGAGATTTTTCCATCTTTCCTTGGCTTCTTTATGCACATTAATACAAATTTTTACCTGAGGTGCCCAAACTTTCGATCACCAGTGTACTAATATATTATGCTGAAGTTTTTGCACCTGCTGGGATTTGCCTAAATCCTTAATATCCAAATGAGTCGCCAAAATAATTATTTGTACTCAGTATATGCTTCTCTTTTGATAGATAAAGTATGTAAATAAAGAGAGATAAAGAGTTATGTAAATTCCAGAATCCTGAATTTCGAAAATATTTTTTTTTCCTATTGGTGTTGCAGAAGATTTATTTGCTGAAGGTGCAGCACCATCTTGTGGCTAAAGTAGAGATTTACATCTCTAAGAAAGCAGGAATGGCAGTTTTTTGTTTTTGTGAAATATTTATTGAATTTTCTGTATGTAAAGACAGAAACAGTGAAAATAAAAAAAACATGCAATATGATATCAAAAAGAACAGCGAAAAACACAACCTGCAAATCCAAATGTAGTCCTCTTGAACAATATAGTTAGGAATTGTAATAATCTACCAAGAGCAAAAATAATGCGTTTTCTCACATATAGCTGGGGAAGAAAACGAATTGGAGGCTTGGATGACAATGACATATCAAATCTAAAGTCAGGTTGCTGTGACAAATGAAATAAAATGACATGGAAAGACACTTATAATCATGTAGATACAATACATACCCTTGAAATTGTTGAAAGAAACAATTATGTACTGATAAGACAAAACAAAACAGGTGAGGGAGGGTGACTTACCCTCATGGAGAGCACAGGTCTAGGGAAATGGAATAGAATCAGAAAGGGCATAAGAGCCGCTTAAAGCGGAGTTCCGCTTTTTTAGCTAAAAATACCCCCGGGACAGTCAGGGCTAGTACATTCCATAATGGATAGCCTCTGAACGGTCCCGGGTCGCACTTACCTGTAAGAAGAAATACTTACCTTGAAAAGTTCTTCTCCAGCACTGCCATCTCAGGTGTGGGCAGCTGAAGCCGCATCGTCCCTCTTCGTGTCCGTGACGTCGGAGTCCCACAATGCACTTCACCGGCCCCGCTCGTCAATTCTGGGGCAGGCGTGGCATCCCTGCACAGCTTCTGGGCATGCCCAGAAGCTGTATAGCAGGGAATGCCACGCTTGCACCCGGAAGTGAGCTTTTCTTATTCCTTTGAATTTGTATAGAAATTTAAAAGTTAAATACATTTCAAAGTCAGTTTTACTTTGAATTTATATGCTGGATTTCTGCCCGGGAGATTTGATCTTATCTAGTTAGGTTCAGTTGAAAGTGTAGCAACGTCCATAGAGTGGATCATTCTAAGCACTGTTTGACCTTCCAAAATTAGAGGTCAGATAAGAGGTGGTGGCACGATTTGCTGTATGTTGGTGTAACACAAGCGGATAGTGGATGAAGACATTCATGTGTATATGAATGTGGACTTTACAGTTTAATAATTTTTCACAGAATTTATTTATTTATGGATGGCTATAGATTATTATGAATTCCACATATACTGTAAATGGTTTATACATGAACTGAAAAATAGAATGTATATACACTATATAACCAAAAGTATTAAGTCGCCTGCCTTTACACGCACATGAATTCTAATGGCATCCCAGTCATAATCTGTAGGGTTCAATAGTGAGTTGGCTCACCCTTTGCAGCTTTAACCACTTCAACTGTTCTGGAAAGGCTGTTCACAAGATTTAGGAGTGTATCTATGGAAATGTTGACCATTCTTCCAGAAGCACATTTGTGAGGTCAGGGCACGGATGTGGAATGAACCTTGCTTTATGAACTTTTCCAAATCATTTGGGGAAGGGGAATTATGGTGTGGGTCTGTTTCTCAGGGGTTGGGCCTGGCCCCTTAGATTCAGTGGAGGGAATTCTTAACCACTTCAGCTCCGGAAGGTTTTACCCCCTTAATGACCAGGCCATTTTTTGCGATTTGGCACTGCGTTACATTAACAATTTCGTGCAACGCTGTTCTCAAATACAATTGATGTCCTTTTTTTCCCCCACAAATAGAGCTTTCTTTTGGTGGTATTTGATCACCTCTGCGGTTTTTAGATTTTGCGCTATAAACAAAAAAGAGCGTAAATTTTGAAAAAAACACAATTTTTTACTTTCTGCTATAAAACATTCCCAATAAAAAATTGTTTAAATAATACATTTTTTTATCAGTTTAGGCCAATTTGTATTCCTCTACATAAAAAAAATCCCAAAAAGCGTATATTAGTTACAGCATTTACAAACTACAGGATAGATTTTTGGATTTTTTTTTTTTTATTGTTTTATTTGTAATGGCGGCGATCAGCAATTTTTAGTGGGACTGCAACATTGCGGCGCACAGATCGGACCCCTAACTGACATTTTTGGGGACCAGTGACATTAATACAGTAATCAGTGCTAAATAATATGCACTGTTACTGTATAAACGACACTGGCTGGGAAGGGGTTAATTACTGGGGGTGATCAAGGGGTAAATGTATGCCAAAAGTGCTTACTAACTGTGGGGGGGGGGGAGGGCTCTGTGAAAGACACACAGAGATCGGTGTTTCAGCTTAGCTGAAACACATGATCTCGGTGTGCCTGTCTGACAGAAGAGCCGCCTGCTTTGTTTACATAGGCAGGTGGCTCTTCTGTCAGTTTCCCTGAAGACTGCAGGAGGCCAGCAACGACCATGCCCGCTCCTCCCTCAGTCTGGCTCATGCTGAGTCTAATCACAGCGGGAGCCTGGCTCCGGCGGCACGCGCTCCGCCGAGACCACATGCACATGATCACGCAGATCTACGTGATTGTGCTAAGCTGAGCCGCCCTTCCGCAGTAAATGTGCGTGGGGCGGTTGGCAGGTGGTTAAGGCATCAGCATACCAAGACATTTTGCACAATTTCATGCTCCCAATTTTGTGGAAATAGTTTGGGGATAGCCCCCTACTGTTCCAACATGACTGTGCACCAGTGCACAAACAAGGTCCAAAAAAAAAAAGTATGAACGATATTTTCAGGTGGAGGAACTTGACTGGCCTGCACAGAATCCTGACCTTTGGGATTAATTAGAGCGCAGAATACGAGCCAGGCCTCCTCGTTCACATCAGTACCTGACCTCACAATCTATATATACAATAAATATATATATATATATATATATATATATATACACACAGTATTTCACAAAAGTGAGTACACCCCTCACATTTTTGTAAATATTTTATTATATCTTTTCATGTGACAACACAGAAGAATTTACACTTGCTACAATGTAAAGTAGTGAGTGTACAGCTTGTATAACAGTGTAAATTTGCTGTCCCCTCTAAATAACTCAACACACAGCCATCAATGTCTAAACCGCTGGCAACAAAAGTGAGTACACCCCTAAGTAAAACATGTCCAAACTGGGCCCAATTAGCCATTTTCCCTCCCCGCTGTCATATGATTTGTTGGTGCTACAAGGTCTCAGGTGTGAATGGAGAGCAGGTGTGTTAAATTTGGGGTTATCGCTCTCACTCTCTCATACTGGTCACTGCAAGTTCAACATGGCACCTCATGGCAAAGAACTCTGAGGATCTGAAAAAAAAAAATTGGTGCTCTACATAAAGATAGCCTAGGCTATAAGAAGATTGCCAAAACCCTAAAACTGAGCTGCATTACAGTGGCCAAAACCATACAGGAGTTAAACAGGACAGGTTCCACTCAGAACAGGCCTTGCCAAGAAGTTAAGTGCATGTGCTCAGCATCATATCCAGAGGTTGTCTTTGGGAAATAGACGTATGAGTGCTGCCAGCATGTGCTGCAGTGGTTGAAGGGGTGGTGTGTCAGCCAGTCAGTGCTCAGACCATACGCTGCACACTGCATCAAATTGGTCTGCATGGCTGTCATTCCACAAAGAAGCCTCTTCTAAAGATGATGCACAAGAAAGCCCACAAACAGTTTGCTAAAGAAAAGCAGACTAAGGACATAGATAACTGGAACCATGTCCTGTGGTCTGATGAGACCAAGATAAATGTATTCGGTTCAGATAGTGTCAAGCGTGTGTGGCGGCAACCAGCTGAGGAGTATAAAGTCAAGTGTTTCTTGCCTACAGTCAAGCATGGTGGTGGGAGTGTCATTGTCCGGCACTGGGGAGCTACAGGTTATTGAGGGAACCATGAATGCCAACATGTACTGTGATATGCGAAAGCAGAGCATGATCCCCTCCCTTCAGAGACTGGGCCGCAGGGCAGTATTCCAACATAACGACCCCAAACACACCTTCAAGAGGACCGCTGCCTTGCCAAAGAAGCTAAGGGTGAAGGTGATGTACTGGCCAAGCATGTCTCCACACCTAAACCCTTTTAAGCATCTGTGGGGCATCCTCAAATGGAACGTGGAGGAGCGCAATGTCTCTAACATCCACCAGCTCTGGGATGTCATCATGGAGGAGTGGAAGAGGACTCCAGTGGCAACCTGTAAAGCTCTGGTGAACTCCATGCCCAAGTGCTGGAAAATAATGGTGGCCACACAAAATATTGACACTTTGGGCCCAATTTGGACATTTCCACTTAGGGGTGTACTCACTTTTGTTGCCTGTTGACTTTTGTTGTTTAGACATTAATGGCAGTGTGTTGAATTATTTTGAGGGGGCAGCAAATTTACACTGCTATACAAGCTGTACACTCACTACTTTACATTGTAGCAAAGTGTAATTTCTTCAGTGATGTCACATGAAAAGATATAATAAAATATAAAAAAATACGAGTGGTGTATTTTTGTGAGATACTATGTGTGTGTGTATATATATATATATATATATATATATATAGCCAGCGCGAGGCCCTGCTACTATGGAAATAAATATAGGAATAAAGCAGAGTTTGTATTAATGCAGAGTACGGGGCCCCAGCGTACTTCTTGTGAGAGGAGAAGACTTCAACTTTCCCCTGGTTTTGTAATCCAAGATCCGAGCTTAAAGCTTCAAGACTTCAAAGTGTTTTGAGTGGGGGGAAAGCCTTCAAACCTGTGTCTGGGTCTTGCTGGAGACGGCAGCCTTCCATAACTCCCTAGCAGTGCCACAGGCTGATCGCCTCCGAGTCCCACCACATTGTTGCAGTGCCTGACCTCACAAATGCGCTTCTGGAAGAATGGTCAAACATTCCTATAAACACACTCCTAAACCTTGTGGACAGCTTTCCCAGAAGAGTTGAAGCAGTTATAGCTGCAAAGGGTGGGCCAACTCAATATTGAAACCTACGGACTAAGACTGGGATGCCATTAAAGTTCATGTGCGTGTAAAGGCAGGTGTGCCAATACTTTTGGTAATATAGTGTATATGAATTTGACATCTATAATTGAAATAATCATAAAAAATATGAATTTCACTAATAATAATTGCACATCAATTAATGTAAATAATGTGTATATATTGATAAAAGAAAAATCCAAGCCACCTGGCTCTCTGTTTGTAGGCCTAGATCCCAGCTCTATTGTTGTCCTGGTTCACTTAGCCTTTTTCTTTTTTTTGCAGTACCTAGCTAAACAGGCCTACTCGTGGCCTCTGTAGGGGTTCTTTCGAAAAAACTTTACCTCTCTCACTCTTCCAGAGACTTACACACTCCCCCTTGTCCCCTGGACTAGCTAGTTGCCTCAGCTCTCTGAGTCCTGCAGATTGGCTCAGCTGTCCTACAGTAACTCTCCCAGCCCTGCCGAATCTCTCCAACATGGAGTCTTGTCTCCCAAGTGGGTCACCTCTCCTGGCTGCAGCACACGCTTATCTCCAAACAAAGGCTCTGTCTCCAAATAGGGAGTCTTGAACTGTGGTCAGGACTGGCTTATATGAATGTACACACCTGTGCACTCACACAGCCTGCAGGTCTCCAGCAAGACCCAGACACAGGATTGAAGGCTTTCTCCCATTCAAAACACTTTGAAGGCTTGAAACTTTAGGCCCGGATCTGGGATTACAAAACTAGGGGAAAGCTGAAATCGGTATTTTCCGCTCACAATAAGTACGCTACAGTCCTGTACTCTGCATAGTGCGAACCCTGTTTCATTAATTTCCATAGTCACTGGCAATATATACAGTATATTTAAAAAAATAGGAGATGCAGTCCTGCTCTTTGCAATATTCTCTTTACTGAAAATCTTCATATACAGTACATTACAGGTAATTCACCATAGTTACATAGTGAGGTTGAAAAAATACATCAGTCCATCCAGTTCAACCTATGATGTGAGTGTGTGTTTGCTGTTAACCGTACATTGTATACCCCTGTATGTTGTGGTCTTTAAGGTGCCCATCTAAAAGATGTAAAACTACCGCGCTAATGGTCTATTTGGAAGGGAGGATAGGTGTGTAGTCCAAAAGTGAGTATAAATGAATGATATATGATAAATAAATAAATAGGAATAAGGCTCCATGTACACGGGACGTTGTTAAAAGTCCCTTTGAATGCTGGAATTTTTAGGACGTTTGAAACGTCCGTTCAGTCGCGTTTGTACCCGCGTTTAGCGGGCGTTTAGGGGCGTTTAGGGGCGTTTGCGTTTAGAACCGTTCCTAGAGGTCAAAAAAATTATTCCCCTTTAAAATGGAAAAACGCGAACGCTAAACGCGGGTCATCGCGTTCGGACGCGTTCGGACGCGTTCAGACGCGTTCGGACGCGTTTGTGCGTTTGAAACGCCGGGAAACACACGTTCAAACGCAAATAATTGCGTTCTAAAAAAAGTCCCTGAACGCAACTGCCTGCAAATGACTGTAAACGACCCTGTGTACATGGACAGATAAGATAAAATGTAGATGGGTTCAGGGGCTTCTGAAAAAAAACGCCCAACTGCTCCTAAACGGCCATTTCCAGCGTCCCGTGTACATGGAGCCTAAGTGTGAATAGGCTGCAGCCTCCCTGGATGATAGTCCGAAGGCTATACCATGAATGTAAGAAAAGTAGGGATGGTGGCGCTGCCTATTGTTAAAACAAGGGTATTGATTGGTGTTGGTAAAAAATGTGTAAATATTTGCTCGTAAAATATGAGTGACAATAATAACAACAGTCCTTTGTAAGTAATATTAATAACAATAAATAATATAAATATCACTGTGCAATATATAGAGTGCTATTATAAAGTAACTAGTGCATAAATATATAAATGGTGATAAATGGCAATGAGCAACACTCAGCACTCAGTATGTGTATCTGATATACATGCAAAATTAAAGTGCTAGTGAAAAAAGTGCAATAGTGTCATAAGAAAAAAAGTTTACACCACAGAAAAAAGTGCAATAGTGTTATATAAAACAGTTTGACAAGCAGGTATTTTGGATTGGGGATCACATACCTGCTTGTGGTCACTGCATGTGACATATAGACTGTTTATTCATTTTGGACTTTTTTCTGCAGTGTATACCAAATACCATTTACCGTTAGCACCTTATACCCCGATAGCATATTACAGAGTCAAACTGTTTTATATAACACTATTGCACTTTTTTCTGTGGTGTATACTGAATACCGTTTACTGTTGGCACTTTATATCACCTTGATACTATATTACATAGTCGAACTGTTTCTTATGACACTATTGCACTTTTTTCACTAGCACTTTAATTTTGCATGTATATCAGATACACATACTGAGTGTTGCTCATTGCCATTTATCACCATTTATATATTTATGCACTAGTCACTTTATAATAGCACTCTATATATTGCACAGTGATATTTATATTATTTATTGTTATTAATATTACTTACACAGGACTGTTGTTATTATTGTCACTCATATTTTACGAGCAAATATTTACACATTTTTTACCAACACCAATCAATATCCTTGTTTTAACAATAGGCAGCGCCACCATCCCTACTTTTCTTACATTTAAGGTGCCCATCTAATAGTTTTTTGAAACTATCAATGCTCCCTACTGATACCACTGTTTGCGGAAGAGAATTCCACATCCTTACTGCTCTCACAGTGAAGAACCCCCTGCGTATTTTAAGGTTAAATTGCCTTTCCTCTAGTTTTAGTGAGTGGCCACGCGTCTTATTGTATTTCCTTTCTCTGAATAGGTTTTTCCATATGCTAGGGTTGCCAGTACAATATTTGTACATTGATATCATATCCCCCCTCAATCGTCTCTTCTCCAGAGAGAATAAGTTCAGTGCTTGTAGTCTTTCCTCATAGCTGATGCCCTCCATTCCCCTAATTATTTTTGTTGCCCTTCTCTGGACTTTCTCCAGTTCCAGCACATCCTTCCTGAGGACCGGTGCCCAGAACTGGACAGCATACTCCAGATGTGGCCGGACCAGAGTCTTGTAGAGTGGGATAATAATCTCTATTTCTGGAGTGAATCCCCTTTTTTATACATCCCAGTATTCTGTTGGCTCTGCTTGCAGCGGCTTGGCATTGCATGCCACTGCCAAGCCTGTTGTCTACCAGTACCCCCAGGTCCTTTTCCATCCTAGACTCACCCAGAGGTCCCCCCCCCCCTAGTGAGTAGCTTGCTTTCTGTTTTTTGGCACCCAGGTGCATTATTTTACATTTTTCAACATTAAACCTCATCTGCCATGTAGTTGCCCACCCCATAATTTTGTTCAGGTCCACTTGTAAGGTTTCCACATCCTGCCCAGAGGATATTGGCCTGGTTAGTTTAGTATCATCTGCAAATACTGAGATTTTACTCAATATCCCCTCCTCTAGATCATTTATGAATAAATTAAACAGGATTGGCCCCAGGACAGAACCCTGGGGGACCCCGATTTCCACACCCGCCCAATCTGAGTACTCCCCATTAATCACCACCCTTTGCAACCTCCCCTGGAGCCAGTTCTCTATCCAGGTACTCACCTTATGGTCCATACCTACCTTCCTTAGTTTGAACAGTAAGCGTTTGTGGGGAACGGTGTCAAAGGCCTTTGCAAAGTCCAGATACACCACATCCACAGGCTTACCTTTATCTAGGTGGTAGCTCACTTTATCATAGAAGGTTAATAGATTGGTTTGGCAAGAACAATTTTTCATGAATCCATGCTGATTACTACTAATAATACAGTTTTCATTACTAAAGTCTTGTATGTGGTCCCTTAACATCCCCTCCAAAATCTTGCAGACTACTGATGTTAGGCTGACCGGCCTATAGTTACCCAGGATATATCTCGGCCCCTTTTTAAATATTGGTACCACGTTGGCTTTTTTCCAATCAGCTGGCACCATACCCGTCTGTAAACTATCCTTAAAGATCAAGAATAATGGTCTGGCAATCACCTGGCTGAGCTCTTTAACCTCCCTGGCGGTATGATTCTGTCAGGAATTCTGTACCAAAAGCGGTACAATTTTTTTCATGGAAATTTGGCGTTATGTATTATAGGCATACAATTCTTAGTAATTACTGACTTAAACCTGACCAAAACAAGACTCTAGTAGACATCCCAGATGTGATCAATTTGAAACACAAACGCATGAATTATAATCTAATCAATAATATAATTTTATTATATATATATATATATATACATATATATATAATAAAATTATATTATTGATTAGATTATAATTCATGCGTTATATTATATATGTGTGTATATATATATATATATATACACATACGTGTATATGTGTGTGTGCGTGTATATATATATATATATATATATATATATACACATATATATATATATATATATATATATATATATATATATATATATATATATAATATATATAATATAAATGTTATGTGTGTGTTTGTGTTTTGTGCAACGTTCAATGTTTGAATTTCCCTCCCTAGTTCCGCTCCCATGCAGCATTGCTGCTGCAGGGAACGGAACTAGGAAGTCATCAGACCGACGGAGGACGGACGAGCGGCGGGGATCTCAGACGGCTGGCGATCACAGCAATGAGAGATCATCGCTGGATCGCCAGGAGAAGGTAAGACACCGCTGCGCGCTCTGCCCATCCACCCCGAGCGTGAGTCGGGGATACCGATCCTAGCACAGAAAATCCACCCCGCGTAACGCTCAGGGTTACCGCTAGGAGGGTTAAGAACCCTCGGGTGCAAGCCATCCGGTCCCGGTGATTTATTTATGTTAAGTTTCTCTATTTTAGTTCTAAGTCTATCTTCTGTTAGCCATAGCGGTATTTCCTGAGGTGTGTTGTTTAGTTTGGCCTTACAAGCTGGGTTAGTGCAGCCCCCCAATTCTTTTGTGAAGACTGAAGAGAAGAAATTATCACTACATTAACACTACCGCCTTTTCCCTGTCCTCTGTGGCCAAAACTCCCTTATCGTCTTTTATGGGGCCAATGTGTTCTGGCCTCGCTTTCTTACTGTTTATATACCTAAAGAATTTCTTGGGGTTCTTTTTACTCTCTTCCGCTATATGTCTCTCGTGTTTTATTTTAGCCGCCCTGATTTCGTCTTTACATTTCTTATTACACTCTTTGTAATGCTTGAATGCTGCCAATGACCCCTCAGTCTTGTATTTTTTGAAGGCCTTTCCTTTAGCATTAATATGCATTTTTATGTTGGAGTTTAGCCACCCAGGGTTTAGTTTTGCTCTTTTAAATGTATTTCCCTTTGTAATGCACTGGTCAATCCCTTTGTTAAGTATGCTTTTGAAGCACTCCCATTTTTCCTCCGTGTTCTTTGTTCCCAGGGTTCTATCCCATTTGATATTTTCTAGCAGAGAGCGCAGTTTGGGGAAATTGGCTCTTTTGAAATTCAGTGTCCTTATATTGCCCTTGTGTTTACTATTGCTATAATTAATACTTAATACAATTGTCCGTTAAAGTCACGCGGTGCCGAATCGCAAAATAGGCCCTGGTCTTTGAGCAGGAAAATCCTCCAGGGCTTAAGTGGTTAAGCTTTGGCATTAAAATGTGGAAGCTGATTGGTTTCTATGCAGAACTGCACCAGATTTTGCACTCTCCAGTTTTAGTAAGGCTCCTTTCACACGTCCATCTCCGTCGGCGGACTCTGTGCTTCTCAGAGGGGGATCGATACACTGATCCCCGCTGAGCAGGCAGGTGACAGCTCCCTCTCCACTCTGTGTGTGGAGAGGGAGGTGTCAGAGCCCCGCTACTCTCTATGGGGGAATTGGATGAGAGCGGACCGCCTGTCCACTCTCATCCGATCCGATCCCCTGGATGGTTGGAAAATAGGGTTTCCATCCGCCTGGTTTTTACAGACAGGATCGGATGCGGATGGCACCGGGTGTCAGCAGAGATGTCTCCGCTCACACCCGCTGCCCCATAGGGATGCATGGAGGATCCGATCAGATCCGCCTAAAAAACTGACATGCGGATCTGAACGGATCGTTCGTGTGAAAGGACCCTAAATCTCCCCCATGTGTTTTAGTACTTACTTTTTTAGTACTTGTTCTAGTAGCTAATTATTTATATTTCCTGCCTGATTTTTCAGCACATTTTTTTTTTTGCACATTTTCTTTTCTCCCCAAAGGGGAAACTGCAAATAAAACTTGACAGGTGTTCTCATCCCTCTCCATTTTATATAACATTTAAAACATTTTTGCCCTAAAGTGGAACTATACTCACCTTGAATCCATTGATGCGCCTTCCCCAGAACATCCAATGACATGTTTGGGCAGCTGGCTTCAGGCCGCTGTCATTGGCAGGACTAAGATGACGTCACACCACACGCATACGCGGGTGGCCTGTCAGCTTCAACGTTGCCGAATTTGTGCAGTGAGCTGCAGTTGTGCAGCTTTACTGTACAGGGGCAGACAGGCAGGTAAGTAGCTTTATTGCAGAAGAGACAAAGCATGTCTCTTCTGCATTAAAAATACTGCCTATCCTCCCATTTTCATTTTCTAGGATAAAATTCCACTTTAAGTTATACATTCAGTAAAAAATCCTGATTAAAGCTTGTTGGTTTCTACAGTTGAAATGTAGTAATAATGGTTTTTCAACATGCTGTAGAATGTTCTACAAGAGCATTTTCAATTTATTGAGGTTTATTTTTATGATGTATTTTCTATCGCCATTCTTCCAGTGTGATAAAAATGTTTGGCAAAAATGAGGCTATGAGATGGTAAGACAGTCAGATGACTGTCTTACTATCTCAAAGCCTCGTTTTTACCAAACCTTTTCATCACACTGGATGAATGGGGATAGAAAATACATCATAGATACATGGAAGTGTACTGCTCTTGTACTTAGTAATGTTAGTACAAATTTTGAATTGAAAAAAGGCGTTAAAACTGTTGTATCAGTGTGGAAGTCAAAAGAAAATGCTTTAAAGGGTAACTCCACTTTCGTGGGGGAAAAAAATAGCTAGTAAAGAAAAAAATAACAAAGCAAATACATAGTTACATAGTTAGGTTGAAAAAAGACACCAAAAGTCCATCTGGCTCAACCAATAAAAAACAAAAAAACAGTAAATAAAACCCAACCATACAATCCCATATACACAATCCTATAGGATCCAGAGGAAGGCGAAAAAACCCCAGCAAAGTATGATCCAATTTGCTACAGCAGGGGGGAAAAAATTCCTTCCTGATCCCCCAAGAGGCAATTGGATATTCCCTGGATCAACTTTACCTATAAATATTAGTACCCATTTATAATATGTACACCCAGGAAAGAATCCAGTCAGCTAGCCAGAACCACCTCTGGGGGGAGTCTATTCCACATTTTCACAGCTCTTACAGTGAAGAAACCTTTCCGTATTTGGAGACAAAATCTGTTTTCCTCTAGACATAAAGAGTGCCTCCTTGTCCTCTGTGTTGACCTTAAAGTGACTCAACACCAAGTTCACTATATGGACCCCTTATGTATTTATACATGTTGATCATATCCCCCCTTAATCGCCTCTTCTCAAGAGAGAATAAATTCAGTTCCTCTAATCTATTCTCATAGGTGAGCTCCTCCATGCCTCTTATCAGTTTGGTTGCCCTTCTCTGCACTTTCTCCAGTTCCCCAATATACTTTTTAAGAACTGGTGCCCCAAACTGAACTGCATATTCCATATGAGGTCTTACTAATGATTTGTACAGGGGCAAAATTATATCTCTCTCTCTGGAGTCCATGCCTCTGTTAATACAAGAAAGGACTTTACTTGCTTTGGAAACGGCAGCTTGGCATTGCATGCTATTATTAAGCGCAGGATCTACCAGAACACCCAGATCCTTCTCCACTATGGATTCCCCCAGTTCTACTCCACCTAGTATGTATGATGCATGCATATTCTTAGCCCCCATGTGCATAACTTTACATTTATCAATATTAAACCTCATTTGCCACATAGTTGCCCAATGAAACAGTGCATTGCGACACAAGTCCTATTGTAATTCGATATTATTAAAAATTATCTTTCCTTTTTAAATCTGCAGCCACTGTAATTTTCTGAAAATGCAATATGGCTACTTGTTGTTCTGTACACAGAATGTTTACTGAACACACCCCAGAAACATAATTCCCTGCTTGTGTGACTGGCTCACTGATTTTTTCCCAGACGTCTGCACTAAGATACAAGTCAGATTTCAGGCATCCCCTGCAACAAAAGTTGCCATGTCATCTGCTGGTGTTTGTCCACTGTGTTTTATCAAGTCCAAAGTCAGTGCTGCCCTCTACCAGGAAATTCTAGAGCACTTCATGTTTCCCTCTGCTGACCAGCTTTATGGAGATGCTGATTTCATTTTCCACTTGGTACCTGCCCACACTGCCAAAATTACCAGTACCTGGTTTAATGATCATGGTATCACTATGCTTGATTGGCCAGCAAACCCGCCTGACCGAAACCCCATAGAGAATCTGTGGGGTATTGTCAAGAGGAAGATGAGATACACCAGACCCAACAATGCAGACAAGCAGAAGATTGCTATCAAAGAAATCTGGGCTTCCATAACATCTCAGCATTGCCTCAGGCCATACCACGCCGCATTGATGCAGTAAATTGCGCAAAAGGAGCCCTGACCAAGTATTGAGTGCATACTATACTGTCCTTTTTTTATTGGTCTTATGTAGAGTTGAGCGAACACCTGGATGTCCGGGGTCAGCGGGTTCGACCGAACTTGGAAAAAAAAGTCCGGGTTCGTGAAACGGACTTAACCGGAACTTTGCCCCGATCCCGAACCCCATTGAAGTCAATGGAGACCCAAACTTTTGAGCACTAAAATGCCTCTAAAACCAACATGGAAAGGGCTAGAGGGCTGCAAATGACAGCAAACTCATCTTAAGAGCATGGCAAGTGCTCTGCAAACAAATGTGGATAGGGAAATAACTTAAAATAACATAGAAAACAGAAAAAAAAAATATTTATCTTGAATGATGTAAGAGGAGGACGAGGCCCATATGGAGTAGGAGGTTGAGGTGGCGGTGGATATGACGGTGTAGGTGGAAGCGGCGGTGGAGGAGGAGGAAGGAGGAAGTGGGTGTATCTCACTGTAACATATGCAGACAGGGCCGCAATTAACCTTTTTCCTAAATGGGTTTTTATTGCAATGAGCAATACAACAGTATGCAAAGGGTGTATCTCACATGTACAGATACAGACTAGTCCGCAATTTTATATTTTTTCTCTAAATGGGTGTTTATTGAATAGCGGAATAGAACAACAGTATAGAAAGGGTGTATCTCACAGTAAAATATGCAGACTAGCCCGAAATGTTTTTTTTTCCCCTAAATGGGTTTATATTGCAATGCGCAACACAACAGTATGCAATGGGTGTATCTCACTGTAACATATGCAGACAGGGCCCCAATTAACATTTTTTTCCCCTAAATGTGTTTTTATTGCAATGCGCAACACAACAATATGCAATGGGTGTATCTCACTGTAACATATGCAGACAGGGCTGCAATTAACCTTTTTTTCCCCTAAATGGGTTTTTATTGCAATGCGCAACACAACAGTATGCAATGGGTGTATCTCACTGTAACATATGCAGACAGGGCCGCAATTAACCTTTTTCTCCCTAAATGGGTTTTTATTGCAATGCGCAACACAACAGTATGCAATGGGTGTATCTCATTGTAACATATGCATACAGGGCCGCAATTAACCTTTTTTTCCCCCCCTAAATGGGTTTGTATTGCAAAGCGGAATACAACAATATGCAATGGGTATATCTCACTGTAACATATGCAGACAGGGCCGCAATTAAATTCCCCCCCCCCCCAAATGGGTTTTTATTGCAATGCGCAATAAACAGTATGCAATGGGTGTATCTCACTGTAACATATGCAGACAGGGCCGCAATTAACTTTTTTTCCCCCCTAAATGGCTTTTTATTGCAATGTGCAACACAACAGTATGCAATGGGTGTATCTCACTGTAACATATTCAGACAGGAACGCAATTAACTTTTTTTCCCCCTTAAATGGGTTTTTATTGCAATGCGCAAAAGTATGCAATGGGTGTACCTCACTGTACCATATGCACACAGGGCCGCAATTAACTTTCCCCCCCCCCCCTAAATGGCTTTTTATTGCAATGCGCAACACAACAGTATGCAATGGGTGTATCTCACTGTAACATATTCAGACAGGAACGCAATTAACTTTTTTTCCCCCTTAAATGGGTTTTTATTGCAATGCGCAACACCAAAGTATGCAATGGGTGTACCTCACTGTACCATATGCACACAGGGCCGCAATTAACTTTTTTTCCCCCCCCTAAATGGGTTTTTATTGCAATGCGCAACACAACAGTATGCAATGGGTGTATCTCACTGTAACATATAAATGAAAAGCTGAAAAATAATTGTCCCCTTAATTGGTGCTTGTTGAATAGCAGTGTCTGTCTAAATGCTGTAAGTCACAGTAAAATATGAAGGAAAAAAGTTTTTTTCTTTTTTAAATGCAGATTTAGCAGACACATATGCACTGAGGTTGCAGGAAATCGCCGCTACACACCGCACGCCTAACAGGTTGGATACTGTGGTTGTTCTATTCCGCTATTGAATAAAAAAAACTAATTTGAATGAAAAACTGAAAAATTATTTTTTTTCCCTAAATACTGAAAAATAATTATTTTCCCCTTGCATTGGTGCTTTTGGAAGAGCATCTTAGAAAAGCAGTGTCTGTCTAAAGACTGTATGTCAAAGTTAAATATGAAGGAAAACATTTTTTAAATGCAGATTAAGCAGACACATATGCACTGAGCTTGCATTAAATGTGCAGCACCGCACGCCTAACAGACTGATAAAAGTTTTTTTTTCTCCTTTCTCCTCACTGGGCTCAGGTCGGGGCATAAAGATCATGCACTGCACCCCCACACAATACAATCAAGGTAGATCCCTGTCTGATTAAAGAACATTGTTCCTGTCTATGCTTTCCCTCAAAGCAATCTCCGGCCTGACCCTACAGTAATCTCCTATCTCTCCCTCTGGGCAAAAAGATCGTGCACTGCACCCCCACACAATCAAATCAATGTAGATCGCTGTCTGATTAACTTTCTCCCATCCGCGCTACAGCCTATATACGGCTGCAGCGCGGACTCGAATTTTCGGGAGGCCGTTTTTAAACGGCCTCCAGTGACACGCCCCCCGCGCGCTCCCGCGAGCACGCATCGGGGAAAATCTGTGTCGGCCGTGTCCCTTGGACGCGGCCGATCACAGATCGTGGTAAATGGCCAATCACAGCGGCCATTCACCACGTGATCAAGCCGTCCAATGAGAGATGATCTCATATGTAAACATATGAGATCATCTCTCATCGCCGGCGCTCCTTCCTCACACAGACACTGCAGTGTGAGGAAGGAGGGGGGAGCCGACAGCCGCTGGGGACACAGAGAAATGTAATCAGGGCACTGATCACCAGTGCCCTGATTACTAAAGGTAAAAAAAACACACACATTGCCCCCCCATCAGTGCCCACAGTGCCCGCCATCAGTGCCCCCATCAATGCCCACAATCAGTGCCCATAGTGCTGCCAGTCAGTGCCCATCAGTGCCTGCTCATCTAGGCACTGATGAGCACTGACTGGCAGCACTATGGGCACTGAGTGTGGGCACTGATGGTGCTGCCCATCAGTGCTCATCAGTGCCGCCCATCAGTGCTCATCAGTGCCACCCGTCAGTGTCCATCAGTGCCATCCGCCAGTGCCCATCAGTGCCGCCTATCAGTGCCCATCAGTGCCGCCCGTCAGTGCCGCCTCTCAGTGCCCAGCAGTGCCACCTCTCAGTGCCCAGCAGTGCCACCTCTCAGTGCCCAGCAGTGCCACCTCTCAGTGCCCAGCAGTGCCGCCTATCAGTGCCACCTATCAGTGCCGCCTATCAATGCCGCCTATCAGTGCTCATCAGTGCGGCATATTAGTACCTCCTCATCAGTGCCCATAAGTGCCAGCTCATCAGTGCCCATAAGTGCCACCTCATCAGTGCCCATCAGTGCAGCCTATCAGTGCCCATCAGTGCAGCCTCATCAGCGCACATCAGTGAGGGAGAAAAATTTTTTTTCAAAATTTACTCGCAGAAAATAAGAAAAACTTTTTTTTTTTTTTTCAAAATTTTCTGTCTTTTTTCTTTTTTTTGTAAAAAATAAAAAACCCAGAGGTGATTAAATACCACCAAAAGAAAGCTCTGTTTGTGTGAAAAAAATGATAAAAATTTCATATGGGTACAGTGTAGCATGACCGCGCAATTGTCATTCAAAGTGTGCGAGCGCTGAAAGCTGAAAATTGGCCTGGATGGGAAGGGCTTTTAAGTGCACAGTAGGCAAGTGGTTAAAGAAGATTGTTCCTATGCTTTCCCTCAAAGCAATCTCAAGCCTGACCCTACAGTAATCTCCTATCTCTCCCTCAGCAGAATCAGCAGGAACCTCTCCCTAGTATAGTTTGAGCAGAGTGACGCGCGGCGCTATGTGACTCCAGCTTATATAGACTCTGGGTCACATGCTGCACTGGCCAATCACAGCCATGCCATTAGTAGGCATGGCTGTGATGGCTTCTAGGGCACACTAGTTAAACGCTTGCTGATTGGCTGCCTTGCACCTGTTTAAACCGCGCCATTAAAACAGCACCAAAACATCTAATAACATTACCGAACAACGGACAGTACCCGAACATACAGTGAAATGTTCTGGTCCGGGTACCGAATACCCAAAAGTCCGGTACGAACCCGAACAATACAGTCCAGGTTCGCTCAACCCTAGTCTTATGTCACATTTTAATATTCTGAGATTCTGAATTTTGGGTTTTTCGCTAGCTGTCAGCCATAACCTTTAGAATAAAAGAAAGAAATTATTGAAATATATTACTCTGTGTGTAACGCATCTATATAAAATATGTAAGTTTCAATTGAATTAATGAAATAAATTAACTTTTTGATGATATTCTAATTTTATGAGATGCGTGTGTGTGTATATATATATATATATATATATATATATATATATATATACAGTATCTTTTCATGTGACAACGCTGAAGAAATGACACTTTGCTACAATGTAAAGTAGTGAGTGTACAGCTTGCATAACAGTGTAAATTTGCTGTCCCCTCAAAATAACTCAACACACAGCAATTAATGTCTAAACCACTGGCAACAAAAGTGAGTACACCCCTAAGTGAAAATGTCCAAAATGGGCCCAAAGTGTCAATATTTTGTGTGGCCATCATTATTTTCCAGCACTGCCTTAACCCTCTTGGGCATGGAGTTCACCAGAGCTTCACAGGTTGCCACTGGAGTCCTCTTCCACTCCTCCACGACGACATCATGGAGCTGGTGAATGTTAGAGACCTTGCATTCCTCCACCTTCCATTTGAGGATGCCCCACAAATGCTCAATAGGGTTTAGGTCTGAAGACATGCTTTGCCAGTCCATCACCTTTACCCTCAGCTTCTTTAGTCAAGGCAGTGGTCGTCTTGGAGGTGTGTTTGAGGTAGTTATCATGTTGGAATACTGCCCTGTTGCCCAGTCTCTGAAGGGAGGGGATCGTGCTCTGCTTCAGTATGTCTCACAGTACATGTTGGCATTCATGGTTCCCTCAATGAACTGTAGCTCCTCAGTGCCGGCAGCACTCATGCAGCCTCAGACCAGGACGCTCCCACCACCATACTTGACTGTAGGCAAAACACACTTGTCTTTGAACTCCTCACCTGGTTGTTGCGACACATGCTTGTCACCATCTGAACCAAATACGTTTATCTTGATCTCATCAGACCACAAGACATGGTTCCAGTAATCCATGTCCTTAGTCTGCTTGTCTTCACTAAACTGTTTGCGGGCTTTCTTGTGCATCATCTTTAGAAGAGGCCTCCTCTGGAACGAGAGCCATGCAGACCAATTTGATACAGTGTGCGGTGTATGGTCTGAGCACTGACAGGCTGACCCCCCACTCCTTCAACCTCTGCAGCAATGCTGGCAGCACTCATATGTCAATTTCCCAAAGACAACCTCTGGATATGATGCTAAACACGTGCACTCAACTTCTTTGATCGACCATGGCGAGGCCTGTTCTGAGCTGAACCTGTCCTGTTAAACCGTTGTATGGTCTTGGCCACCATGCTACAGCTCAGTTTCAGGATCTTGGCAATCTTCTTATAGCCTAGGCCATCTTTATGTAGAGCAACAATTCTTTTTTTCAGATCCTGAGAGAGTTCTTTGCCATGAGGTGCCATGTTGAACTTCGAGTGACCAGTATGAGAGAGTGAGAGCGATCACACCAAATTTAACACACCTGCTCCCCATTCACACCAGAGACTTTGTAACACTAATGAGTCACATGACCCCGGTGAGGGAGAATGGCTAATTTAGGAGTGTACTCACTTTTGTTGGCAGCGGTTTAGACATTAATGGCTGTGTGTTGAGTTATTTTGAGGGGAAAGCAAATTGACACTGTTATACAAGCTGTACACTCACTGCTTTACATTGTAGCAAAGGTAATTATTTCAGCATCTTTCATGAAAAAATATAATAAAATATATACAAAAATGTGAGGGGTATACTCACTTTTGTGAGATAGGGTGTATATATATAGAGAGAGAGCGAGAGCGAGAGAGAGAGAGAGAGAGAGAGATGGATGGAGAATGTGGTCAACAAATCATTATATAGAAAACGACTTTCTCTGATGGCATGGGGACACAAGCAAGAACCATGCAAAAGCCAGTCTTCCCTTCTGGGGAAAGCCAGAGCGAGTGAAACTGCCACAAAGGATGAGAGTAGCTGAATGCAGGTGCTCATAGCACTCAAGTTATAGCCTCAGGAAAATGTAACAAGATTATGTTACACTCAAATTATGGACTCGGGAAAATGGAACAAGATGTGGGTGCCATGGCCTCTTCCTCCTTCTGTTGTAAGGTAACACACCCTGAGCAGTGACTTGAAATTACTGCAACACAACCCTACTATAGGACATTTATTACCTGTATTCTAAAAGGGAAAATATATTGTGTTGCAAAATAATTTAGTCATTGTTGCACCCTAAAGCATTCTATTATAAAAGTGCTGTAGATAATGTTCACTAACGTGTATTCAAAAAGCACTTTGCAGGAGTGAGCAATTTGAGCATATATCTAAAAATCTATGGGAAAGGGGGTAATTGGGCTACACAATTGGACATTTTGAATTAACTAAGTACTGGGTTACCCGTCATCTTATAGGGACCAACAGCTCTGGGTTGCAGCATCCCACCATCCAGGTAGAGCATAATTTTCTTGTCAGTGTGTTCCCCTGACAGTATATTACTTTAAAAAGTGAGTCGGTACAGTGTGTAGAAAAATCCAGAAAGGCCTTTGCAGGATTCTGAGCCTTAGAAGAAACTGCTTGATGGTCAGACTAGGGCTCCTCTACAATCATAGTATGAGGTTTTAGTGGAAGCAGACATGCTGTTTGATCTACTGTGTATCTCTCCAGTCCTCTGTACTTAGATCTACTGATCATCTCCTGCAGCTCCTAGATGCCTAGCAGCTCAAACCGGCAGTAGTGTGTGAGGCTTTCATGGAGCAAACTTGTCATCTGTCTTGCTCTATTCCGCTCCTCTGAGCCTCCATCTTTGCTCATTTTAGTCAGTCAGTGTTCCAGGAGCACTAAGAATATACAATAGGAGATATCTTAGTGGCTGAAGAGAAACTTCAGTTCAAAAAAAGGTCATGTTTGTGCTAGCTCTGTTATGGAAATATGGAAATAATTTATAACTAACAAATGTTTGCCTTGCCCTGAGTACAGTTTTAGAATTGGTACACTGAAATTATTCTTATAATAAGGGAGAAATACAGACTTTGGAAGCTGTTACAATTATTATAGAATATAAACAAATTATAAAGGTGAAACAAGTTACAGCCTATTAAGGTTTAAGGGGGTAAAACAGAATGTAAAATAGTATGCATTCCATCAGAGAATAAAGTAACAATATATACCAAGATATGTTATTTTTCTTATGCTATTAGAACGTGTAAACAGGGCATGCATAGAAAAAGTCTTACAATGGAAGAAAAGTACAACATTATCTATTACTAAAAATGTTCCCTCTCCCCTCCACCTACCACCTATCCTACCTAACCTGTATAAAAAAAAAAAAGATGTGTGTACTTACCTATTTTTAATATGCTCTGGCCCATTCACATGATCCCACAGCTCAAGCTCCCCTGTGTCAGTGGGAACAAAGAGAGCGCCTACAACAGCCATTGAAGCCTATGGTGATATCAAGGCTTCCTGATTTCCCAGCTGTTGTAGAGCACTTCCTGAGCCAGAGTTGCAGGAACCTTATGCCTCGTACACATGCATCGATAGTTGGCCGTGAATTTTCGGCCAACGTCCGATCGGCCGATTTTCGGCTTGTTAGTATGATGCTTTCGACAACCGACTCCGACTTTTCGGCCGAACAAAATCTGGTGTGCAGGCTATAAAATTTTTGTTGGCTGTCAACAGAATGGCCGATTTTCCGTTAGTCAGTACAGATTTCGGCAGACAAAAATCTGATGAGCAAGACTGGGCATGCTCAGAGAAGAAAAAACACACGGAAAGTAAACCAACACATGACATCACTTCTGAAGTTGGTTTTTGTTGGCTGAGATAATTTGTGTGCAGTCTAGGCACATTTCAACCAACACAACAACACTGGACAAAAGACGGCCAATCGGTCGGCCGATAATCATTGCGTGTGTACGAGGCATTAGACTGGACCACAGTAGGGACATTTGTAAGAATAGTTAGACTTTTTTCTAGGTTTTTCTTCCACTATAATCCAGCATTGGTTTGTTTAATTTGTTTTGTATATTTATTCTTATTCTTCTTTCACAAATATTTCAAGTAAACATGAAGTATACTTAAATGATAATAAAGTAGCTAACAGACTTAATACCTCATTTAGATTAGTAGCTTTTATCTCCAGCATCTCAGTGTTGAGTCATTTGAACTTGACGCTAGCAGAAGCCCCTTTTACAGGAAGAGAATAATTACTCTGCTGCTGGGTTTTGTTCTGCCTCATTGCCAAGGGTCAAGCATCATTGTTCTGGTCAGAGTTTGGGGTTTAAAATATATCTAAGGCCAAAACTTTGTTTTTCATTTTAGAAAGAGTAGGGAAGGATTGAATCTGCTGTCGGTTTTTTTTTTTTATGTAGTTTTCACAAAGTGCATTCGCCTGTAATTGCTAGAACTGCATGTAAAATGTATGTATATTACTTCAAAATTGCATCACAAAAGGTAAAAGGTAGTCTAAAAGTTTAAACTTCAGGTAGGGTTAAGGATTAGGGTCTTTAATATATTGGATACTTTAGGAGAAGAGGAACTTTAGGATTCCGAGTTTTCAATAGTGCCCTTTGCTGAGAACTACATCAAACAAGAATTGTACTACACACTTTTAGGTACCTGCGTGCATCTTCAGTGTGCTCTGGAAGTCTTGAAACCTAGAATCCTCTAATATGCCAATATTAGCTTAAACAATGAAGTTGTCTTAACTATCCTCTTGTGCTTCTCACTTAGGACAAGTAAATGTGATATTCTAATAACCAGAGAGCTGAAGGAGTATGACAAAGTACATACTTCCTAAATTATGGCAGTAATTACATGATAGTGGTCTGTGAGTTTTGTGAATGTCTAAGGTGTGTGCAGGCACATAGAATATCTATCTGCCACTTTATTGTAGTGTCAGTGTAGGTTTGGCTAAAGAAAACACCTCTTAATGGTTATGTCCAACAATAGGATCACTAAATGGGGTAGAGCAATATACGGTACATCTGTATCCATAGATCATGCCCTCACTGGCTTGATGAGAATATCCTTACTGACAAATTACATACCTTGTTTACCAGATCAGCAAAGCATAGAAGCAAGTAAGTATTTTTTTTCTATGGTGACAGGATTACATGTGTGGCATCCACCTTAAAATATACATGTCTGTAAGAATAGACTATGCTGTCACACCACTTGTAATGGTTGCAAAAATTGTTTTAAATGAAAATGTATTTTTTTTTTTTTAAATAAAAATGGTTGTGAAGTCAGACCTATAATAAAATGATTATTAGCTTTTTACATACAACTTTGCCAAGCATACCATTGCATTCCTTTTACAGAGTCGAATCCGTAGGATGTGGAATGACACCGTTAGAAAACAGTCTGAGTCTTCCTTTATTACTGGAGAAATAAACAGTTCGGCTTCTCTCAACAGAGGTGAATATGCTTACTTTCGCTGTCCATTTATTTGTAACTATCTTCATCTAATGCATAGAACAGTGAGAATAAACAATTTTCTCTACATAATGGTTTAAACAGAAAACCTTGTTTCTTGGATGCACTACATTTTAAATAACTATACTATAGTTCAAGATTTAGTTACTAAAACTACATTTTTACATGCTTAGTAAAGCTATATTCATTCATCCAAACAAAGGCAAATGTGTAAATTCCCCTGCACATAATTTTTTATTCAAAGCATACTCCCTTAGTACATCAGCCCCACAAAATGCATTTATTTTGGACAAGGTTTAGAAGTTTTGTGCATTACATGACTAATTGCAGCACATTTAATTTCTGTACAAAATATGAGCTACTAGATCCCATATACATACAGCATTCAAAGTTGAAGCAATGCTTTCCAAATATTCATAAGACATTGCCAATCACAAGCTTAACGAATCAGCCCAGAAAAAAGTAAATAATGGGGAAACAAATAGCTGAGAGGAGGTAGTATAGTTTGTCTTAACGTGTCTGGATATATAGCAGGGTATCCTTTACTTTTCCACTTTCAACTGACAGTTTTCAGCAGGAAGAACAAGAGAATTTCTAAAATAAGGTAAGCGGGATTATCACAGTGCAGTATTGGTTGTAATGTGAAAGTACGTAATCCCAGAGTATTAGGTGTCATTATTGTAGGAACATGTATGTGTCAGCCTCCCATAATTTGCTAAAAAAAAAAAAGACCTACGGGTAATTCAACAAAGATGTCATAAACATTTAACTATTATTTGCAACATAAGAGTCACAGGATGTCCTTCGTAAGAGTAACAAACATAGTTTTTACTGCCATTTTCATAGCTTAAAGGCAGCCTCTAAGGACAGAAATATACAAGCTGCTTTTTGTGACTTGTTTTTAAAGATGCAGAAAACAGACAGAACTAGGAGTCATATATAAATATAACATTTATGACTCAATATCCCCTAGCCCAATCATGATTGTTTCTTTTTTAAAGTTAACCTGAGTTAGTTACCTAGACAGTTAAGTCACTGACTTGGGACACATGCAGCTGGTGTATCTGAAAAGTCTGATGTCTGTTCCTGCATGCTTGGATTAGTATTAGGTATTAAAATCTGGATCTTTATGACAGCCCTGGAAACTTTACCTTTAAAAGCAAGCTAACAGTTACCATATTTCTGTTCTCACGGGTTCACTTTTAGAGAACCGGTCATGACTGTGTTTGGGAATATTTATTCCCTGATAATTATAACTGTGCAGGCCTTTTTCTGAAAAATAAATAATCACATAGTTCTGTCTAATTACTTTATTAGAGTCTGATATTCATTTTGAGACTCGGGTTAGAGTTCACCTTTCTCGCTTTCTTCTAGCTTCTGAGTGTGCAAAAAGGACTACAGAAGCCTTCAGAATTTAGATGATCTTTGTCCTTTGATTCCTAAAGTAGATCGAAACCATAATTGGGTGACATTTAGTTTGCTAAGGTGCTGTGTATTACTAATAATTGCCATGGGGATATTCTTTATTACAATACTTCATTTTATTTAAAGTAGAACAAAACACCATATATCTTCTTCTTCATTAAATTAAGACCGCAAAATGTTTTCTTAATTTTGGATAGAGCAAGGTACGGTTACAAAATCCTGTCAGTTTTTTGTCCTCTGTGTTTCATTGGAGAGGTTTCCTTTCACTTTTCATTGCTTAGCCACAACAGGAATTAAAAGTAGAGACCTTCAAAGAGAGGTAAAAATCCCTGGTAATCCCCATCGGAATATTTACTCTGTTTTCCTGTTCTGGTAACCACTTAGAATTCGGGATTTTCGTTAACTTTCAGTGATAACAGTCAACAGGAGAAATAGAGAGGGTGAATCTGCCTAACAGGTCCACAGACCGCTATAAAAACTTAACAGGTATGTAAATGCACTCAAAAATAAAAAAAAACCTACAATTAGAGTCTAAGGAACACATCATTTAATTACTGTTAAGATAATTGGGTTATATTGCTTCCTTTAGGAGGCTTTAGACACTAGCATACAAAAAACTGTTAATCACTAAAGGCAAAACTTATTTTTTTCATTTTAAATAGAGTAAGGGAGCATTATAACACCAGTTTTGCCATCTGTGTCTCATTAGGGGAATAGTCCTTCACTTCCTGTCCTATAGCCAAAACAGGAAATCCCTCCAACGTGAGGGAATCCTGGCATGTCACCAGAACTAGTGTCCCCATTGGAAGATTTCTTGTTCTGATATTAACCCAAAATTTGTGATTTTCTTTTACTTTCATCTTCAATGTAACAGTAAAAGGGACAAATAGAGAGGGTGAATCTCCCTAACAGGAGCAAAGACAGCAAAACCTGACAGGTGTTGTTATCCCTCTCTACTCTAATGAAAACTAAAAAAACAAAAAAAAAAAGTTTGGCTTTAGTGACACTTTAAGCCAGCCTCTGTATAATCACGCCTCCTACCATCATACCTTAGATTGTCTGAGGAAGTATGCTGAGGAAAACCCTTCTTACATCTTACTATTTTACCTCCTATTAACATTCTCAAAACCTTGTCGATGTATTTTTCTCTACAATCAAGAGATATAAAATGCCTATTGACCTGGTCCCTATGCAGCAGCTATCTGAATTGGCTTTACCTCATTGTGCTTTGGAGGCCATGGCCCAGACCCCAAAGGACCTAAGACTGTGAACCCTGCCTGAAATGTGACCTTCACGCCTTGGGGTTCTGCCACTGATACCGTATTTTTCACTCCATAATACGCACTTCCCCCCCCCCCAAAAAATGGGGGGAAATGTCTGTGCGTCTTATGGAGCGAATACTGAGTCTCCCCGCTGTGTCTTCTGAGTCCCGGCTCAGCCGTCACTTACTTGCACGGAGCTGCTACTCCCTGTATAGGTCCAGCTCACAGGTGGAGTGATATCAGATGCACTCCGCCTGTGAATGGAGGAGCCATGCACAGAAAGCAGTGGCTTTGCTCTGTACTGCAGCTGCATGCTTCCATCATAGGTGTGTGCAGCCTATTGCATTAGGGTGTGCACCCCAAAGCTCAAACATGTGTGTGTTTGTGTATATACAATATAAATATATATATATATATATATATATATATATATATATATATATATATATATATACACACACAAACTGACACACACACACTGTTATAAATAAATGAGAACAAACATTTTATAATTTATAAAAACATGGATGGTGTCAGTAGGGCAGTGGGCCCTGGACAATAGGGGGAATCTGCACTGCACTGGGTGATTAGGGTGTGCAGGCACACCTAGCACACCCCCTGCGCACGCCTATGGCCTCCATGCTTCCTCACGGGCTCATCAGCCACAGATAGACAGAGTGCCTACAAGCAAATCCCTTATCCCTGCAAGTACCCTTATTGCTATTACTGTATACTGTATATATATATATATATATATATATATATATATATATATATATATATATATACATACATTGCCTTGGGAAAGTATTCGGCCCCCTTGACCTTTGCGAACTTTTGCCACATTTCAGGCTTCAAACATAAAGATATAAAACTGTTATTTTTTGTGAAGAACCAACAATAAGTGGGACACAATCATGAAGTGGAACGAAATTTATTAGATATTTCAAACTTTGTTAACAAATAAAAAACTGAAAAATTGGGTGTGCAAAATGATTCGGCCCCTTTACTTTCAGTGCAGCAAACTCTCTCCAGAAGTTCAGTGAGGATCTCTGAATGATCCAATGTTGACCTAAATGACTAGTCTCAGAGGTCCGTTTAAAGTGCAGAGAGCATCATGAAGAACAAGGAACACACCAGGCAGGTCCGAGATACTGTTGTGGAGAAGTTTAAAGCTGGATTTGGATACAAAAAGATTTCCCAAGCTTTAAACATCCCAAGGAGCACTGTGCAAGCGATAATATTGAAATGGAAGGAGTATCAGACCACTGCAAATCTACGAAGTCCTGGCCGTCCCTCTAAACTTTCAGCTCATACAAGGAGAAGACTGATCAGAGATGCAGCCAAGAGGCCCATGATCAATCTGGATGAACTGCAGAGATCTACAGCTGAGGTGGGAGACTCTGTCCATAGGACAACAATCAGTTGTATACTGCACAAATCTGGCCTTTATGGAAGAGTGGCAAGAAGAAAGCCATTTTTTAAAGATATCCATAAAAAGTGTCGTTTAAAGTTTGCCACAAGCCACCTGGGAGACACACCAAACATGTGGAAGAAGGTGCTCTGGTCAGATGAAACCAAAATCGATTTTTTTGGCAACAATGCAAAACGTTATGTTTGGCTTAAAAGCAACACAGCTCATTACCCTGAACACACCATCCCCACTGTCAAACATGGTGGTGGCAGCATCATGGTTTGGGCCTGCTTTTCTTCAGCAGGGACAGGGAAGATGGTTAAAATTGATGGGAAGATGGATGGAGCCAAATACAGGACCATTCTGGAAGAAAATCTGATGGAGTCTGCAAAAGACCTGAGACTGGGACTGAGATTTGTCTTCCAACAAGACAATGATCCAAAACATAAAGCAAAATCTACAATGGAATGGTTCACAAATAAACATATCCAGGTGTTAGAATGGCCAAGTCAAAGTCCAGACCTGAATCCAATCGGGAATCTGTGGAAAGAACTGAAAACTGCTGTTCACAAACGCTCTCCATCTAACCTCACTGGGCTCGAGCTGTTTTGAAAGGAGGAATGGGCAAAAATTTCAGTCTCTCGATGTGCAAAACTGATAGGGACATACCCCAAGCGACTTACAGCTGTAATCGCAGCAAAAGGTGGCGCTACAAAGTATTAACTTAAGGGGGCTGAATAATTTTGCATGCCCAATTTTTCAGTTTTTTATTTGTTAAAAAAGTTTGAAATATCCAATAAATTTGGTTCCACTTCATGATTGTGTCCCACTTGTTGATTCTTCACAAAAAATTACAGTTTTATATCTTTATGTTTGAGGCCTGAAATGTGGCAAAAGGTCGCAAAGTTCAAGAGGGCCCAATACTTTTGCAAGGCACTGTATATGTGTGAAAATAATCCATACGTTTTAGCAATGCAAAATTGTCCTAAAAACATATCAGCAAGTGTCTATAGAAACTGAGCAGTCGTCATGTGTATCAAAGCTTCACCCACCTTGTGTCACTCATAATGCTCACCTTGAATACAGACCCCTTAAAATTATAAGAGATCTGTAAGTGCTTTATACATAAAACTGGTGGACACCAAAACTTAAAAGACAATGACACACAGCAGCAAATCAAACACAGATCATGGGCCAAAGTAGCCAGGAAGTAAACAGAAACCAAAAATGATATATAAAAAATGGCACAGCCAGGTTCCTTTTTAAAATAGAAAATGTTACATGAGCTCCTCCTGCTCTAAGTGTTGGTCAGTTTACCAGGGCCATTCTGAACTTCCAGGAGGAGGCCTGGGAGCCACTTTGGATGGCAGCAAGGGGGTGCTCCATTCTCAGTACCAAAAAAGTAATCAAGCAGCTGTAGACCTTCCCAGATCACTTTTGCTGAAAAAACTATCACTGGTTGTAAAAAAAACAGTACCAAGCTCAACCATGAGTTTGTTTTAGCCACTTAAAAAGTCTAGGCCTTATGAATGTCAAGATGTTAAGAACAACGTTTGACTTTTCATCAAGATGTTAAAGCTTATAAGTGAATATAGTGATTGGCTGTAGATCTACTTTTTTAAAAGTCAAAGGTCAAAGTCAAAACTAAGGGAGGCAAATATAAATAATTAATAAAAATGTCTGCACAGTTAAAAACAGTCATAACTGGTTTTCATGGAAAACAATTGTTTTTGGTTTGAAGATAATGGCCCATAGTTTAAATGAAAATTGAACCAAAAAGCACCTGTATCTGGTACAAGTTGCAAGGGAGCTAGTGGGAGGGGCCACAGAGCATGCTGAGGTAAGTTGGCATCTGACACACCTGTAAGTGTGTTACATGTGAAGATTCTTCAAGTGCTGTAGCTCCTGCAGCAGAGTAAAGATTTTGCAAACAGGCGCCAGACCAGGCAAGTACTGTATAATAAAGAATAAATAAGTCTTCTTCTAAACATGCTTTTTTGGGGTGCAATAAACATAATGTTTCATATTGGACTAGTTTGTTAAGTTATATTAGTTCAGTGTAGTCAAGCCCATATACTAGATGAGATTAAATGCCACTACAATCTGTAACTGTCTCCAGAACTGTAATTTCATTCAGTGACAACTCTGTAGCTTTTCTTTACATGAAATGCTGTTTTTGCTTGGTTTCTATGAATGGTTCTTATATTTTTTGTTGTATTTTGCAAATTTTTCATTGCTTTAGTTACGTAACATTACTTAATTGAAAATAATAAATTAAAACCCACGCTTTGTGGTGTGAAGTGAAAAATATAAAGATGTGTCAATATAATAAAATTAAATGAATAAATATACCATGTATGCAGCTGCTGTGTCACTAAGTAAAAACTTAGATAAAAGTGGATGGTCAGATTTAAAATAGCGCTAGCATATCTAAAAGAGCAAGCAGTAAATTTATATAAATAGACAAACTGAATCAAAAATATTAGAAAAATATATATATATATAATAAGTCCTTTTAAGTGAATAAAATCCAAAAAGGTGCTTGAGTGCAGATATTCTATTTGAAAGGTGCTCAAGGTGACTGGTAAACCCTCTTGGTTCCCTACTCACCGCAATTATAGGTATAAATCGCTTGAAAAATCAATCAAGATGTTGCACCCAGCCTGCTTCTAGGGATATCACAATACCGCAATGTGTCCTGTGGGATTGATCCAAGACTCCTCCGTGGACCCCAAATAGGGAAACAAAAGGACTGCATATAGTGTAGTATGTTTATAAATATTTATTGCCCCAATATGGTAAAAAACATACTCACAAACAGATGTGGACGTTGCCGCACTTCCGGTACGGCACGGACGCATCGTCCCTTCCGGTTTACTTCCTGGATCGGCAGTGGAACGCACACTACCAGCGGTGTCCACCACCATCTGTTTTCTCATACATTGCGATACTTTCCACATCTGTTTGTGAGTATGTTTTTTACCATATTGGGGCAATAAATATTTATAAACATACTACACTATATGCAGTCCTTTTGTTTCCCTATTTGGGGTCCACGGAGGAGTCTTGGATCAATCCCACAGGAGACATTGCGGTATTGTGATATCCCTAGAAGCAGGCTGGGTGCAACATCTTGATTGATTTTTCAAGCGATTTATACCTATAATTGCGGTGAGTAGGGAACCAAGAGGGTTTACCAGTCACCTTGAGCACCTTTCAAATAGAATATCTGCACTCAAGCACCTTTTTGGATTTTATTCACTTAAAAGGACTTATTATATATATATATATTTTTCTAATATTTTTGATTCAATTTGTCTATTTATATAAATTTACTGCTTGCTCTTCTAGATATGCTAGCGCTGTTTTAAATCTGACCATCCACATTACTTCATTGA
Source organism: Pelophylax lessonae (assembly GCF_965119305.1). Taxonomy (NCBI): domain Eukaryota; kingdom Metazoa; phylum Chordata; class Amphibia; order Anura; family Ranidae; genus Pelophylax; species Pelophylax lessonae. The sequence goes on along the minus strand of NC_138768.1, from coordinate 494,859,855 downwards.
AGTCAAACTCAGTGGCTGCAGGCATATTACAAACTTCACTATGTAAATAGTACTGTTAATGAAGGCAAAACAAGAAAAAAAAATGAATTGATAGATAGAGGAAAGTAGTAAACCTTTTAATGTGTGTATTTTTTAAGGGAAGAGTTTTAAATAGAGGAAATTAAACAAGGGTAAAAAGATGAGGTAACAGTCGTATTCATTCTTTAGGCTGAGTTATATTTTCTGAGGTAGAAAAACAATATATATATATATTTAACAATATAAGGTTTACTATATAAATGATTAATACAATTGCACAAAAACATTACAGCCTAGCATATACATAACATCACACAATTATATAAAAATATTTCGTAACCATCTTCATTTATGTCATAATTTATAAATTGTCAAACACAAAATTACCAAAGCTTGACTAATAGTAATACTAATACTAACAATCCCATGTAAATTTTTTACATTGAACTCATAAAAGTGATGCTGTTTAAAATAAAAAGGCATCTATTAGGATAATTAATAACAGTCGCCAATAGTTATTCCCTTTCCTCTGATATTGGTTCGCCCACCACTAGAATGCATCTGTAGCACCCTCCTAGGTAGGTGCTAGAGAGAAAGTATAGTTTTGGGTCCTGTCTGCTTACCAGAATGACTGTAGGTAACTCTATATTGTTCTCTGCTTACCAGAATGCAGGATCTGTTAGTGAGGTCTGCTCATTGTGTTTAGGTGCAACTCGTTCTGTCTGCAGAGTGTTTCACATTGGTCCAATAGGGAGACATATTGGACAGTGGGAAGAAACCTGGCAAATGAGTGCACAAGCTTTTGATACAGCCCTGGTGATTTGACAGAGGGTGCATACTGTATAAAAGCCAGGAGCACATGTGCTCAGGGTCTTTCGGCTGGATAGTGGAGTACCGGAGGGGGGGAGGCTGCCTCCTCCTCTGTAGAAAGGTTGTGAGGCCTCAGGTGGTTGACCTGAGGGCCTAGAGAGTGCCAGTGAGGAGCTGAACCCAGAGGTCCAGGGAAGCTGACTGAGAGGGGAGACACTGGAGTATCTGATTCTGCAGTACAGTGAGTACAGATCTGTGTCAAGGGGCCTGACCTGAGGGGGGCCCCCCCTGCAACTAGAAGAGTCAGTGGATGGGTGTCAATAAAAGGGATGCTAGTGAGTGTCCCGAAGATAATGTAGATCACCAAGTCAATCACTGGAGAGAAAAGAGCAAGGAGACCTAACCCTTTCCATACAAGTGACAGTATGGATTAAACAGTGCTGCTGTTTCCACAAGCAACCCATTGAGGCAAATGAGAGTTGTCCTTATCCATTGTGAATAGTTACAGTTGGAGTATACCACTATTTGCTTCTCCCATCCAAGTTCCAAAATAAATTCTAAAAACCATTACCCCTTTAACTGTTTAATGTGTGACAAGCCATCGGAAATAAGGAGGGATATATGTTCTATTCCTTAAGTGACTGTGTGCTGGTAATCAGAGGAGGCCCGAGAAGTCATCTTATGGGGACCGTACTACACATCTAACTCTGGGTTTGTCAGATGCCTGCAGCCCCGTGCTGCACATTGCGCTCCCATCCCACACTTCTGGGCTGCTTATGTTCATTGTCTGTCCTTTCAGAGTTACAGGGACACACTAGTGATATAGCGGCCAGTGTCATGTAGCAGGAGATGCAAAAATCTGAAAACCCCAGAAGGAGCGATTGTGTGCCGGCGTTTTATTTTTATGGATTCATGTGTGACAGGATAGCCAGAGCACCGACACACAGCCCATTATCCTTTCATTGCAGTAGAGCTTGGGTGAGTTCTTATACTTCATTAGTTCTGCAAGTGGGCAAAGATAGGCTGCAAGGGAGTCACTGCTGGTAAGTATTAACACTATGCTTTAACAGGCTGCCTTTTTAAAATAATTTTTCTCTAATCGCCTTCCAGGACAGCCCAAACATGAGATGATAGGCTCCTCCTACCGGAAACACAATCAATTAAACATAGTTAAAAGGCCCCACCCTTCCCTCCATCCTCAGTTTAGATTGTGTTTCTTCCTACGAAACATTTGTTATTTTTACTGACCTGCAGACTTTTTGATAGTCCTATGGTCCCCCTGTGAGCCAGGTTCAGCAAAGCCATTGAGAGTAGGTCGCCTCTTCCATCGGTAAAACCGTCGGTCACCCGGGTGATCCCTCTAGGTTTTTTCACCGTGTTCCCGGCGCCATTAGCTCTCCTCCACAGATTCGGATTCAAGTTTCCCGCTGGAAGTGACGTCAGACGCGAGCGCCTCAAGCCTTGCGGTCGGAGCGGAAGGAGCCCGGCAACATCCGGTGACGTCAGTTCCTGCACAATGCGGAAGAGAAAGGTGGAGGAGACGCCGGAACCGCTTCCACGCGGTAGTGCAGACTCCCAAGCCACAGGAGCTCGGACAGCTGCCAGGGAGATGAAGCCTTCTACTCACCCACCAGGGAAGGAAGAAGCGCTGGGCCAAGCAACGACAGCCAAACCCAGGTCGGACCCGGGTAAATGCTGCAGTGCATCTAACTTTTTCCCAAAGAAAAGTCTGCTGATGTTTTGCTTTCCTGCAAATGCTTGATGTTCCCTCTCCCTGCCCATAGTAGGACTGTTTAAGTGTCCTTTCTATGGGCCTCCTACCCTTTCAAAAAGATTGGAAGAGTGATACTAATTGATGTTGTATCCTGTCTTCCAGAGTCCCAGAGCGGTGTTCAGGAAACCTCTACTGTTTCACCTGTAGGGTTAGGATCTGTTGCCTCTAAAAAGTGTGGTAATTGTGCAGACAGATTGCCTAGCTCCCACACAAAACCCTTTTGCTACAAATGCATTTACAAGCTGGCAGGGAGGGAATCATCAGCCCTAATGAAGGACTTCCTAAAAACAGTCCAAGAAGAAATGTTGACAACAATCCAGACTGTTAAATCCTCCCTAGGGAACTCAGGATCCTCAACCTCTCCGGCAGGGGAAGGTACCTCTTCACAGGAGAGCCTTTCGGTTAGGCCAGGACAAGCTAGCCAGTCTTTTCCTCAGAGTCTACCTTCAGGATTGCAAAGGAATAGACAGGAGGAAGAGGATATAGACCGCTCAGTCTCCCAATCCAATTCAGAGGGAGAAGGAGATAGGGACTCAGAAGAGGCAGAGGAAACAGAACCATCCAGGAATCTGTTTGGGCTGGATAACATGCAAGGGCTCCCTCAAGCAGTGTATGCCTCTGAAGAAATACCCGATTTGCAAAAAGGGACATCAGCCCAGGACAGACTCTATAAGGGTCTAGGTAAGACTCCTTCTAGGGTTTTTCCCATCCACTAATCCCTCAAAGGGTTGGTTCTTCAGCAATGGCAGCGTCCAGAGACTAAGTTTAAGAAACCAGTGTCATGGAAATGCAGATTCCCCTTTAAAGAGGAGGATATGGAACAGCTGATCAAAAGTCCCAAATTAGATGCACCCTTGGCTCAAGTGACCAAGAAATCTGACCTCTCCTTTGCTGACACAGGCAGTATCAAGGATGTCATGAATAGGAAAGCAGAGTCTCTCCTGAGGAAAACCTGGGAGTCCAATGCCTCTACCATGGCCCCGGCCTTGGCCGCCTCCTGTGTAGCATGGAATACCTGCTGTTGGTTGGACAGGCTGAATAAAAACTTACCCCCGGATAAGACTCAGGACTCACTGTCCCTGATTGGGAAGGCAGTAGCCTACCTGGCGGATGCAGCTGTAGAGTCAGTAGTAGCCTCAGCCAAGACAGGTGCCCTCTTAAACTCAGCCAGAAGAGCCATCTGGCTGAAGGAGTGGGAGGGGGACCTTACCTCAAAGACAAAACTTTGTGCCTTGCCTTTTGAGGGGTCCTTACTATTTGGTTCTGGGTTAGATGAGGTCCTAGCCAGGTCCTCGGAAAGGGGGAAGAAATTTCCAGAAGAAGGAAGGATGTTCCCAGGAATTTTTTTCGAGGCCCCCAGGAACAAAGTCAAAATAGACGGAAAAGGGAACCCAACAAGAGATGGGGGTTCAGGAAGGGAAAACAAAGGAATAGTTTGCTGTTTCCCTCCACCGCAGGTTCAAGAGACAAGTGACGCCAGCGTCAAAGTGGGAGGCAGACTGAGCCAATTTCTCACTCAGTGGAAAGAAATTTCGGTCTCCCCATATATTTACAACCTCATTCAAGAAGGCTACCGCCTTCAATTCACTTCAATACCACCCACCACAATTACCTTAACTCAGGTCATCAAGAATCCTCAAGTCAAAGAAGCGCTGCTTCAGGGAATTTAAGAACTTGCAGAGCAATTAGTAATAACCCCAGTACCAGAAGATCAACATCTCCAGGGGTTCTATTCCCACGTGTTTGTGGTCCCAAAATCATCAGGCAAATTCCGCCTAATCATAAATTTAAAGAAACTCAACAGGTTCCTGACGTACAAGAAATTTTCAATGGAAACAATCTATTCAGTACGGAAGAACTTGTTAAAGGATGTCTTCATGACCACCTTAGATCTCAGAGACGCTTATCTGCACGTTCCCATCCACCCAGAACATCAAAAGTTCCTAAGGTTTGCCATAGAGAACGATGGGAAAACGACTCATTGGCAGTTCAGGGCACTACCCTTTGGTCTAGCCGCCAGCCCAAGGATATTTACGAAAGTCCTTGCAGAGGCGGTAGCACACCTACACATGTTAGGGATTGCCCTGATCCCCTACTTGGACGACCTACTGATTTTCGGGAAATCAGAGATCCAGGGAGACCTAGATACCCGTCGGGTAATAGAGGTCTTGGAGAGCCTAGGATGGCTCATCAATCTGAAGAAGTCAGCTTTGGTACCATCCCAGCTACGGAAATTTCTAGGGTTCCTGGTAGACTCAAAGGCTCAAAAACTATTTCTAACCCAAGAGAAAAGGGACAAAATAGTCACCGCAGTCCAGGCGTTAGAAGACTCCCTATCCTGCTCCAGAAGAGAAGTTCTGAGAGTATTGGGTTTTATGTCAGCCAGTATACCAGCCTTGGTTTGGGCACAACTGCACGCAAGGGAACTTCTGTTTTTCCATCTATCATCTTGGGACAGAAAAACAGAGTCCTTGGACGAACAGGTCGTCCTCACCCCTCAGGTCCGGGAATCCCTGATATGGTGGAAAGAACAGACCAACCTGAGCAAGGGCAGGCCCTGGGGACAATGGGACCCTGTAGAAATCACCACAGACGCCAGTACCAAGGGCTGGGGGGCTCACATAGAAGGAGCTTAGGCACAGGGGATCTGGGAGTTGACGACAACTCAAGCCTCCTCCAATTTCAGGGAGTTGAAAGCTGTAGGAGAGGCCTTGAAAGCTTTCAGGGAGAACATACTCAACAGGGAGGTCCTCATACTCTCAGACAATACTACAACGGTAGTATACCTGAACAGGCAAGGAGGGACCAGATCCAGACCCCTCTTAGATCTAGCTACCTTAATCCTAAGCTGGGCCGAGGAAAGAGTGGTCTCCCTAGTAGCAGTCCACTTTAAAGGGGAAAACAACCTGCAAGCAGACTTCCTCAGTCGTCATCTTATTCAGGAGGGAGAGTGGGAGTTAGACCCCAGAATTTTTCAAAAGATAACTCAGAGGTTCGGAACACCAGAAATAGATTTGTTTGCCACACAGCAGAACAAGAAAGTGGAAAAATTCTTCTCCCTTACCAGGACCAGAGGGATGATGGGGTTGGATGCACTGGCCCAACCTTGGCAATTCAGTCTGGCTTACGCCTTCCCCCCTCTGATGTTGATCCCGAGAGTTCTTCAGAAATTGAACCACTCAGGGGACCTCCGGTTGATTCTAATTGCCCCTTGGTGGCCAAGGAGGCCACCAGGGCCATGGCACTGGTTCCCCCTTGGCACCTGCCGGTTTCACAAAACCTGTTATCACAGGGTCCGGTTTTATGCCCAAACCCAGAATTTTTTCAGTTAACAGCTTGGCTACTGAAAGCCAACTCTTAATTTCAAAAGGTTGCTCACAGAGAGTGGTAGATATTCTCCTGCTGAGCAGGAAACCTGTTACCAAAAAAATCTACACTAAGGTATGGAAGATGTTTTGTACCTGGGGTAAGCAAAAAGGCTTTGCCTCCCCCTCTACCCCGGTAATCCTAGAGTTTCTACAGGACGGGGTTGATAAGGGTGTGGCCATTAACACCCTTAGGGTACAAATTGCGGCCCTCTCAGTGTTTCTTGACACCCGTCTGGCGAGAGAGCCACTAATAAAAAGATTTTTGTTAGCCAGACAAAGAGTTACTCCTTTGTTAAAAGACAGATTCCCACCTTGGGACCTGACAAGGGTCCTAGAGGCGCTATCTAGGCCTCCCTTCGAACCTTTGGGAGAGATTCCCCTCAAAAGGTTGTCCCTTAAGTTGACGTTTTTACTGGCCATCACTTCAGCTAGAAGAGTAGGGGATCTCCAGGCCCTCTCTATCAAAGAACCATTTATGACTGTATACCCGGACAGGATAGTCCTAAAACCAGATCCTCTGTATTTACCGAAAGTGGCATCTCCTTTTCACAGAGCACAGGAGATTAATTTACCTTCCTTCTGTGACAACCCAAAAAACAGTAAGGAGGAAAGGTTCCACTGTATTGATGTTAGAAGAGCTCTACTCATCTATTTAGACAGGACAAGGAACTTCAGAAGGTCAAACCATCTTTTAGTCCTTCACTCTGGACCTAGGAAAGGGTTGCAGGCCTCTAAGCCTTCAATATCCAGATGGATCAGGCAGGCAATTACCATCGCTTATGAGGCATCAGGTGTCCCAGCTCCTGTGAAAATTAAAGCACATTCTACAAGAGCCCTAGCAACATCTTGGGCCGAGAAGGCAGGAGCATCCTGGGAGCAGATCCGCAAGGCAGCCACTTGGTCCAGCCACGACACCTTCCTGAAACACTACAGGATAGAAGTTCTGTCTCAACAGGACCTAACCTTTGGACGCAAGGTCTTGCAAGCAGTTGTCCCATCCTAAGGTAGGCCGGGGGTAATCTAGTATCCTCTCATGTTTGGGCCGTCCTGGAAGGCGATTAGAGAAAACTTACCGTTAGTTTACCGGTAACGACTTTTCTGATGAGCCTTCCAGGACGGCCGGCCTACCCGCCCTATCAAAGGGTGCAAACAAGTTAAAAAGGGGTAAGTACCTATGGATTGAATGTTAAACACCTCCCTCAAGAAATCTGGTTGTGGAAGATACCTTTTTACAACTGAGGATGGAGGGAAGGGTGGGGCCTTTTAACTATGTTTAATTGATTGTGTTTCCGGTAGGAGGAGCCTATCATCTCTCATGTTTGGGCCATCCTGGAAGGCTCATCAGAAAAGTCGTTACCAGTAAACTAACGGTAAGTTTTTCTTATGATAGTGGTACTTTATCAGAAAAACCTTATAGCGGAAAAACTGTTAAATAAATAACAACATATTACTGATAGAGACTAATGTTTTAATACCATGTTCAGCATATTGTACATGGGATTAAAAAGCCAACCTTACTGTAAACGAATGCTTTAGTTAGGGGTGGGTGCCAGTGGGCTGACTCACCCTCCAGCTACATTTCCAAAGTATGTAGCTCTACTACCCTGCTAGCACCTTGACCTAAATGTGGCAAACACTTGCAGCTGGAATTTTCTGATTGAATGAATAAATAAATAAATACATAAAAGTAAAAAAATAGAGCTTAAAAAAAAAAAAACAAAAAAAAAAGCTGATTAAAATAGCAACATCAGACAATTGTTTGAGATATTAAACTTCTATTTTTAATGTTCTGAGGAACAAGCAGATATAAAAAAGGTATCCTAAACACTGTTTGTATACTGAAATAATTTTCTATTTTTTTGTAGCTCCTTAAAGTAGAAAAGTTGTCATCTTAAGTCTTTGGTACTCCAGTTACATGATATCCAAGCCACAGTTGTCTGTATTGTCTAACAGTCAAGCCAATTATGCAATTATTCTTTTCAGATAGATTCTCCAAATTATAGAAAAAAGGTCTGGTATGGATTTTGGGGGGGACCCCATGCCATTTTTTTTTTTTTTTTTTTTTTAGTTTGGCGTGGGCCGTTTTTTTCTTTTTGTTTAATAGCCAGGTGCTGGCAATTGTAACTGTAAGTCATTTTAAATGGGATTTGACTCTTTTTTTTTCTTTAGAAACGCTAAAGATTCGCCACTTTACAGGCACATTAAGGGGACCCTCTAGGCTCTATATTTAAAGGAATTTTTCTTTTGTATTGTTGCACTTTAAGCATAATTAAAATCACTGCTCCTAAAAAAAGCCTTTTATTTATTTTTTTATTAATACATGTCTCCCAGGGGAGTACCCCGACCCCCCATACCCCTTTTATGGCTAATTACTTGCATATAAGCTTTCAAAATGGGCACTTTTGATTTTTCCTGTTTCTGCTCCCATAGACTTCAATGGTGTTCTGGTTAGAACATTTCCCCTATTCGTGAGTCTGCTGCAAACCGAACGGGGGGGGGGGGGTGGGGGTGTTTGGCCCATCCCTAATCCCCAGTTGAAAGGACAAGAAAGCAGGTAGCTGTAACTTCAACACTGTGAAGCAGACTGGAGCTTGTCCTCTGGGCTCGTTACATCGATGACGTCCTCCTCCTGTGGGATGGGGAGGAGTCTGCTTTGCAGCAGTTTTTTGTTGAACTTCATGACAACACTGGGGGTATTTCATTGAGCTATACTTTATCAAGGAAGGGTTCTTAGAAAAAAGATATCTCTAGGATAAGTTAGATAAAGCCTTTAGTTTGGTACTTGAAATACTGTAGACAGGGCAACCCTTCTGAATGATAAACCTAGGATGGATCCTATGGATAGTTATGGCTAATCTCTTATAACTACATTTTCTGCACAACACTTTTAGATTAAGACATTTTCCTTGGCCCCCATCTTCCTGATAATCCCAGTGTGGTTTTTAGGGGAGCCCCATCCATTAGAAATTGGGTTGCACCCAATGTTATAGATCCACCTAAATGACCCCTTTTTTTTCATGATCTAAAAGGGTTCTATCCCTGCAGGAAGTGTGCAGTAGATTCAGTGAATGTTTTAGCTAAAAATAAAAAAATAGAAAGTTTTACCTCTAATGCTACTGGAATATCCTATGGTATAGATTTCTTTATTACTTGTATGACAAAGAATGTAGTTTATATTAAAAATTAAAGTATTAGGGAGAGGCGCTGCCCTAAGTGTTGCGAATTGCCAATACCATGAGTGTACTAGTTGTATTTTTCATATCTCAAACATGATTAGTGGATATTAAATACTGTAAAACTATCCCTTATGTTATACAAAAACCATATAAATCCTTATAAGAATGTGCAAATTGTCACAATCCAGTGCAAATAATCATGTACAAAATCACAATTCTGTGCAAATAATTCTGTGCAAATTATCACAATCAGTGCAAATATTCACAAAAACAAAAGCCAAAAAACAATCGAGCAAGTGCTGGTGGTAAATGTCCAAAAAAATGTTTTATTTTTTTTTTTATAAACTTTTATTCAGATAATATATGTGTCCATAAGAATCCCATTCAAATATGTGGTTCCGTTTATGTAGTTGCTGGACTTGCTGAACCTTATAGTGCCATCTGTGGGGTGACATTATTGTGACTCAATACAACGGAAAAAACTCAGTGTCTCAACATGCAGTGAGTCTCGGTATCTCCACTCGTGCCCCCCACCTGGTATTGCACTCACCAGAGGTTCTACCCCTTTCAACAGGGGAGTATCGCTTTGGACAATTATACTGGTGTTTGTGCCTCCTCCGTTCTACTGATGAATCCCCCTCGCTATGTCCTCCAGTTATGCTCCTTGCTGCAGGGTTCTGCTAGATCTGTGACTCCATTTCACATGTGGTGTTTGGCTTCTCTGTTCAGCTATGCAATATTCCCCTGTTAAAAGGGGTAGGACCTCTGGTGAGTGCGATATCAGGTGGGGGGCACGAGTGAAGACATCGAGACTCACTGCATGTTGAGGCACAGAGTTTTTTTGCCATTGTATTAAATCACATTAATTTCACCCCACGGACGGCACTATAAGGTTTAGCAATTCCAGCAACGACATTAGGGGAACCACATATTTGAATTTTGATTCATATGGACATATTATCTGGATACCAGTTGATAAAAAAAAATAATAATAATATTTTTTTGGACATTTAGCACCAGCACTTTATTGCAATTTTTGCATGGTTGTTTTTTAGCTTCTGTTTTTGTGATTATTTGCACTGATTGTGATAATTTGCACATAATTATTTGCACAGAATTGTGATTTTGCACATAATTATTTGCAATGGAATGTGACATTTTGCACATTATTATAAGGATTTATATGATTTTAGTATAACATAATGTATAGTTTTACAGTTTTTAATATCCACTAATCATGTTTGAAATTTGACAATACAACTAGTAGACTCATGGTATCAGCAATTAGCAACACATAGGGCAGCGCCTCTACCAAATACTTTAATTTTTAACATAGACCTCACTCTTGTAGTGGGAAATTGGGGGCAGCAGTTCGCTATATTCTTATAGTATGTAATTAGGCCCTACGACCCATATTTAAAAAATAGAATATTTGATCCATAGCGTGGATTATATATTCCTTTTTTCTATATAAAAAATATATCTGCGCAAATTATGAAAATATATGAAATATTCAGCATCTGTGCACAATCCAGACACCAGATTATATAAACACACAAAAAAAAGTGCAGCGCTATAAAAGATAAATAAATAAATGCATAAAATAGAAGTCCATATAAACAGACCCATCAAACACTGTGAAAGATAGGAGATCCCTCTATCCGTGAATAGTGATGAAAGGTTTGCAAAGATGCCACCAGCCTGTAATTTCACATAACGCTTACCCTAATGCATGGACCCCCTAATAAGGCAGGTCACACTCACTTTAACAATTGGGAGCTGAATAGAAATCACCGGGAAGATGTTCCCTCAATCCGATGAACGGAACCAAACAAAATGCAGTATAGCAGCATCTGTGTTCCTCATTAATGAAAGTTAGGCCAAGGTGCGTTCAGATGACCTGCAGCTTAACGAGGAAAGGGGTTGGCTCTCTTATAAGGCGCTGTGCACTGTCTGCAGGATGTAGAGGAGCCCAATGAGCGGACTGTACATACCGCCGTGGGTCACAGTAACTGTGGAGCCTCGGTGAGGGTGAAGGTAGCCCGTGCAGTCCACTCATTAGGCTCCTTTACATCCTGCAGACAATGCACAGCTCCTTATAAGAAACCCTGATGAGGACGACAAGCATGCAGATGAGCTTGCTTGAGACGGTTTCTGACAGTTTGTGCAGAAATTCTTTGGGTATGCAAACCGATTGTTGAGCAACTGTCCAGGTGGCTGGTTTCAGATGATCTTGGAGGTGAAGATGCTGGATGTGGAGGTCCTGGGCTGGTGTGGTTACACGTGGTCTGCGGTTGTGAGGCCGGTTGGATGTACTGCCAAATTCTCTGAAACGCCTTTGGAGACGACTTATGGTAGATAAATGAACATTCAATTCATGGCTAACAGCTCTGATGGACATTCCTGCAGTCAGCATGCCAATTGCACGCTCCCACAAAGCTTGTGATTGCTGTGTGATAAAACTTTTAGAGTGGCATTTAATTGTGCCCAGCCTAAGGCACACCTGTGCAATAATCATGCTGTCTAATCAGCATCTTGATATGCCACACCTGTGAGGTGGATGGATTATCTCGGCAAAGGAAAAGTGCTCACTAACACAGATTTAGACAGATTTGTAAACAATATTTGAGAGAAATAGGCCTTTTGTGTACATAGAAAAAGTCTTAGATCTTTGAGTTCAGCTAATGAAAAATGGGGGCAAAAACAAAAGTGTTGCGTTTATAATTTTGGAGAGGGATTCATGTTGTTAGGGAGATTTCAAAACTAGATAGATTTATAATTTGAGATCTTTTTTTCCTTATGGCCATAATATTGAGTGGGATATTAATGCTTTTATTAATACTAGACATGAGAATTAGTTGTATTTTAATTTACATTTGAATTCTTTATATGCCTCCCTATAACTTTTAGAGATTTTTAGCTACAGTATTTTACAAAAGTGAGTACGCCCCTCACATTTTTGTAAATATTATAACTTTTCATGTGACAACGCTAATTGAGTACAAGGTAATTGAGTACAACGAGTAATTGACACCTTGCTACAATGTAAAGTAGTAAGTGTACAGCTTGTATAACAGTGTACATTTGCTGTCCCCTCAAAATAACTCAACACACAGCCATTATTGTCTAAGCAACAAAAGTGAGTACACCCCTGAGTAAAAATGTCCAAGTTGGGCCAATAATTTGTGTGACCACTATTATTTTCCAGCACTGCCTTAACCCTCTTGGGCATGGAGTTCACCAGAGCTTCACAGGTTGCCACTGGAGTCCTCTTCCACTCCTCCGTGACGACATCACGGAGCTGGTGGATTTTGGAGACCTTGCATTCCAGTGGTCATCTTGGAGGTGTGTTTGGGGTCGTTATCATGTTGGAATACTGCCCTGTTGCCCAATCTCCGAAGGGAGGGGATCATGCTCTTCTTCAGTATGTCACAGTACATGTTGGCATTCATGGTTCCCTCAATGAACTGTAGCTCCCCAGTGCCGGCAGCACTCTTGCAGCACCAGACCATGACACTCCCACCACCATGCTTCACTGTAGGCAAGACACACTTGTATTTGTACTCCTCACCTGGTTGCCGCCACACGCTTAACACCATCTGAACCAAATAAGGTTATCTTGGTCTCATCAGACCACAGGACATGGTTCCAGTAATCCTTGCCCTTAGTCTGCTTGTCCTCAGCAAACTATTTGCAGGCTTTCTTGTGCATCATCTTTAGAGGAGGCTTCCTTCTTGGACCACAGCCATGCAGACCAATTTGATGCAGTGTGCGGCGTATGATCTGGGCCGACCTCCCACCCCTTCAACCTCTGTAGCAATGCTGGCAGCACTCATACGTCTATTTCCCAAAGACAACCTCTGTATATGACACTGAGCATGTGCACTCAACCTCTTTGGTCGACCATGGCAAGGCCTGTTCTGAGTGGAACCTGTCCTGTTAAACCACTGTATGGTCTTGGCCACCGTGCTGCAGCTCAGTTTCAGGATCTTGGCAATCTTTTTAATGCCTAGGCCATCCTTATGTAGAGCAACAATTCTTTTTTTCAGATCCTTAGAGAGTTCTTTGCCATGAGGTGCCATGTTGAACTTCCAGTGACCAGTATGAGAGAATGAAAGCGATAATGCCAAATGTAATACACCTGCTCCCCATTCACACCTGGAACCTTGTAACACTAATGAGTCACATTACACCAGGGAGTGAAAATGGCTAATTGGGCTCAATTTGAACATTTGTACTTAAGGGCGTACTCACTTTTGTTGCCAGCTGTTTAGACAATAATGGCTGCTTGTTGAGTTATTTTGAGGGGCAGCAAATTTGCACTGTTATACAAGCTGTACACTCACTACTTTACATTGTAGCAACGTGTAATTTCTTCAATGTTGTCACATGAAAAGATATAATAAAATATTTACAAAAATGTGAGGGGTGTACTCACTTTTGTGAGATACTATATATCCAGGTTTGTGTATTGAGCAGTTGGGTAGTTCTTTTATTTATATTTTTTATTTTCTATTTCCTATTTTTATTCTTACATATTTTTTACAAATGTTTATTACCTTTAATCTTTTTTGAAGTTTATGCTTTATGTACATTTTTTTTAATTTTACTGTATTATTGATGTTTCTATACAATTTCTATGTATTTTTTCTTAAAATATAGATTTACTTGGCCATACATGGGCCAATATCGACTCTGTTCTCTGTACAGTGTTCTCAGCGACCGTTATTGTTTACCATAATATGTCTCCAGAGAGCGATCACAGATTTATTCGTTATTTTTTATGAATGGCGCTGCCGTTATTTTTCACTCCTCTTCTCCACTTAGGGCTCAATAGGAGCATGCTGCACGGATGCGGGGCATTCCCCTGATGATGTCAGTATGACGATATGTGTAGGGACGTAGCCTACACCACATCAGCACACTTCGATCGCACCCCTTGTACTGTTTGCCAGCTGCAGTTTTTTCTGATACACGCTGTTTAAACTCATCTATATATAATTGCGTTACTTGTCACTAATAAAGCTATTCTATGATAATTTTACGCTATGTGCTGACCTTTTTTCCTTGCATATACGATGCTGTCTTTATGAGGAGTGAGGTCTGGAAAGTTGCTTGCCATCCCTGGGATACACATTGTTGGTTTTAGCTGTGACAGGTGTTGGCTAATTGACCTTATGCACATTTTGACCATCTATAATTAAATGGTCATGGTGCTCTGGTAAGCAGCTTGTGTTATCTCCTGTTTGCACAGTGATGAAGCTACAGCTACCTGCTTTCTGGTCCTTTCAACTGGAGATACATGCTCTCTCTCCCTCCATCTGGACTATTTTACAATGATTTATCCACTTGTGATATATGGACATTTTATGTACTTGCCACTTTTTTGCTTGGACTTAATGTTGCCTATGTCTATTTACTCTTTGATTTGCACAGTTTAATGATTTATTATACTTGATGAATTGTATTTATTTGCACTTCGGATTTGTTTTGGCACATATGATACTTTAATATTGTGAAATACATTCCTTCCTGGCTGTGCTAGCTGGGGAAAGTGACAGGGTAACCCGGAAGAGACGTCATGCACTTCGCTTTATGGGTCCCAAACAGGGTCACTCTCCCCTCCACCTTCTGGCACCTGCCATGTCGGTTCTAGGCCTGCAGATGGGCAAGAGGAGCCAGGAATACATGGTGGGGGCTCACGTACATAGTTACATAGTTAGTCGGGTTGAAAAAAGAAACAAGTCTTTCTGGCTCAACCAATAAAAAAAAAAAAAAAACAGTAATGAAAACCCAACCATACAATCGCATATACACCATCCTTTACCCGCAGTTGAGGAAGGTGAAAAAACTCCAGCAAAGCATGATCCAGTTTTTGCTACAGCAGGGGAAAAAAATTCCTTCCTGATCCCCCAAGAGGCAAACTGATATTCCCTGAATCAACTTTACCTATAAATATTAGTACCCACTTATATTAAGTCCACCTAGGAAAGAATTCAGGCCTTTTTTAAAGCAATCTAGTGAGCTAGCCAGAACCACCTCTGTAGGAAGTCTATTCCACATTTTCACAGCTCTTACAGTGAAGAAACCTTTCCGTATTTGGAAATGAAATCTGTTTTCCTCTAGACGTAATGAGTGCCCCCTTGTCCTCTGTGATGACCTTAAAGTGAGCAACTCAACACCAAGTTCACTATATGGACCCTTTATGTATTTATACATGTTGATCATATCCCCCTAATCTCCTCTTCTCAAGAGAGAATAAATTCAGTTCCTCTAATCTATTCTCATAGCTGAGCTCCTCTATGCCTCTTATCAGTTTGGTTGCCCTTCTCGGCACTTTCTCCAGTTCCCCGATATCCTTTTTAAGAACTGGTGCCCAAAACTGAACTGCATATTCCAGATGAGGTCTTACTAATGATTTGTACAGGGGCAAAATTATATCTCTCTCTCTGGAGTCCATGCTTCTGGTAATACAAGAAAGACTTTGCTTGCTTTGGAAACCGCAGCTTGGCATTTCATGCTATTATTTAGCTTATGATCTACCAGAACACCCAGATCCTTCTCCGCTATGGATTCACCCAGTTCTACCCCCCCCCCCCCAAGTATGTATGATGCATGCATATTCTTAGCCCCCAAGTGCATAACTTTACATTTATCAACATTAAACCTCATTTGCCACATAGTTGCCCAATAAAACAGGTCAGCTTGTAAGTTGGAGACATCCTGTAAAGAAGTTATTCCACTGCAAAACTTGGTGTCATCTGCAAAGACTGAAATGACACTTTTAATCCCAGACCCTATATCATTTATAAAGGTATTAAAAAGTAAGTGTCACACTCCCAACACTGAACTTTGGGGTATACCACTGATAACCTTACACCATTCAGAGTAAGAAACATTAACCACTACTCTCTGAATTCTATCTTTTAGCCAACTTTCTATCCATTTGCAAAATGATCTTTCCAAGCCTATGGACTTTATCCTTACCCATTAGCCGTGTGTGGGGAACTGTGTCAAACGCTTTTGCAAAATCCAAGTATACTACGTCCACAGCCACCCCTCTGTCCAAGGTTTTACTACCTCTTCATAAAAAGAAATCAGGTTTGTTTGACAACTTCTGTCTTTCATGAATCCATGCTGTCTGTTGCTTAAAATATTTTTTTCCAGCAAGAACTCATCTATGCGGTCTTTTTGTTAAACTCCCCACTATCTTCCCGACTATAGAAGTTAAACGAACAGGTCTATAGTTACTTGGCAAAGACTTTGATCCCTTTTTAAATATAGGCACCACATTGGCCCTACGCCAATCCAGTGGTACTATTCCAGTGCTTATCAAGTCCCTACAAATTAGAAACAAAGGCTTTGAAATTACATAGTTACATAGTAGTTACATAGTTACATAGCGCTCAATTCTTTTAGGATGCGTGGGTGGATGCCATCTGGTCCAGGTGCTTATCCACCCTTATTCTGTCTAAATATTTCTGGACCATATTACTTTTGAGCCATTGTGGATCATTTGGGGCTGTGTCAATACCTTCCTCATTATGGTCATGAGCTCCCCCATGCTCCTTTGTATACACAGAGCTTAAGAAAGAATTTAATAAATTTGCCTTCTCTTTGTTCCCAGTCACCCACTCCTGATTATTTTGTAAAGGTCCTACATGCTCAGACCTAACCTTTTTACTATTAATATATTTGAAGAACTTTTGGGGGTCTGTCCTACTATCTTTTGCAATCTGTCGTTCATTTTGAATTTTTGCGTCCTTGATTTCCTTTTTACATATTCTGTTATCCAGAATATGGCAAACTATATTCAAACTATATGGCAGAATATGGGGTGGGGCACCATTACTGGGGTGTGTGGAAGCAATCGGGCAATAGCGTAGCCACTCAAATGCTTCCACCTGACAGGCAGGAATCTGCTTGTCAGTTTTACACACAAATTCCAGTGGCTGCAGCCATCGGATTGTGTATAAAACCCCCCTGCTGTCAGGTCCGTACATTGTACAGACCTGGCAGGGGAGGGGTTAAACAGTCTATGAACAAAGAGTACCTAACTAACTTTTGGATATTCAATTTAAATCAATATAGATTTGAATCAAATTTGATTTGAATACGGATAAAAAATTTTTAATCCAAAATAAAACAAATTACGACAAACAAATCATTCTAACGTAACAATTGCACTGTACCTAAACAATATTTTTAACTTAATGACTCCATCCAAAACTCTTTTTTTTTTTTTGGTTCTGCACATGTTTATAAGGGACCTAAAGAGACGCAACAATAAGTTCACTGTTTGTTGACATAATTATCGTACAATGTTTTCGTCTATTTGTAAAGTAGTCATCTACAGGCCAGCAAACTTGAAAATTGTGATCTGAGTGTTAAAGCTTAAAAACAAGTTGATTAATTTTCTTGGACAAAGCCTGAAATGTATACAAAGAAAAAGTTGGAGGCTTTTATTAAAATATTTTATGTAGAACACTGTAATGAGGCATCTTAATCCTGCAACGTCGAGGCTTTAATGATGAATGTGATAGTTTAACAAAACATATGAAAAACTGAAAAAACTAGAATAAAAAAGTGCCGCAGTAATGATTGGAAATGGCAAACTCAATTCTCAAACAAACTTTTATTAAACTGGTTGAACTAAGGCTCTAGTAAAAATGTGGAAAAAAAACCCAGACAACTAACCAAATCTTTTTAACCACTTGCCTACAGTGCACTTTCACCCCCTTCCTGCCCAGACCGATTTTCAGCTTTCAGCGCTCTCACATTTTGACTGAGAATTACTCAGTCATGCAACACTGTACCCATACAAAAATTGTGTCCTTTTTTTCACACAAATAGAGCTTTCTTTTGATGGTATTTGATCAATACTGGGTTTTTTATTTTTTGTGCTATAAATAAAAAAAGACTGAAAATATTGTGAAAAAACGCATTTTTCTTTGTTTCTGTCATAAAATTTTGCAAATTAGTAATTTTTCTTCACAAATTTTGGCCAAAATTTATACTGCTACTTATCTTTGGTAAAAATAACCCAAGTAAGTGTATATTATTTGGTCTTTGTGAAAGTTATAGAGTCCACAAGCTATGGTGCGAATCATTGAAAATTGATCACACTTGATCACACCTGATGTACTGAAGGCCTATCTCATTTCTTGAGACACTAAAAAGTCAGGAAAGTACAAATACCCCCCAAATGACCCCTTTTTGGAAAGTAGACATTCCAAGGTATTTAATAAGGGGCATGGTGAGTTTTTTGAAGTTGTAATTTTTTCCCACAATGCTTTGCAAAATGAAGATTTTTATTTTTTTTTTTATTTTTTTTTACAAATTGCCGTATTAACAGGTTATTTCTCTCACACAGCACATGTATACTTGCAACTACACCCCAAAACACATTCTACTACTCCTCCTGAGTATGGCGATACCACATGTGTGAGACTTTTTCACAGCCTGGCCACATACAGAGGCCTAACATTCAAGTAGCCCCGTCCGGCATTCTAGGAGCACAAATTACACATATAATTTCCTGACAACCTATCGCACTTTTGAAGGCCCTGGAGCACCAGGACAATGGAAACCCCCATAAAATGACCCCATTTTAGAAAGCAAACAGCCCAGCGTATAATTTTTGAGGCATAATGAGTCTTTTGAATATGTCATTTTTTTCCACAAGTTTTTGGAAAATGTGGAAAGAAAATGAAAACACATTTTTTTTTACACAAAGCTGTCCATTTATGCAATATTTCTAACACATAGCATGTACAGTGGGTACGGAAAGTATTCAGACCCCCTTAAATTTTTCACTCTTTGTTATATTGCAGCCATTTGCTAAAATCATTTAAGTTCATTCTTCTTCCTCATGAATGTACACATAGCACCCCATACTGACAGAAAAACACAGAATTGTTGACATTGTTGCAGATTTATTAAAAAAGAAAAACTGGAATATCACATGGTCCTAAGTATTCAGACCCTTTGCTCAGTATTTAGTAGAAGCCCCCTTTTGATCTAATACAGCCAGGAGTCTTTTTGGGAAAGATGCAACAAGTCTTTCACACCTGGATTTGGGGATCCTCTGCCATTCCTCCTTGCAGATCCTCTCCAGTTCTGTCAGGTTGGATGGTAAACGTTGGTGGACAGCCATTTTTAGGTCTCTCCAGAGATGCTCAATTGGGTTTAAGTCAGGGCTCTGGCTGGGCCATTCAAGAACAGTCACGGAGTTGTTGTGAAGCCACTCCTTCGTTATTTTAGCTGTGTGCTTAGGGTCATTGTCTTGTTGGAAGGTAAACCTTCGGCCCAGTCTGAGGTCCAGAGCACTCTGGAGAAGGTTTTTGTCCAGGATATCCCTGTACTTGGCCGCATTCATCTTTCCCTCGATTGCAACCAGTCGTCCTGTCCCTGCAGCTGAAAAACACCCCCACAGCATGATGCTGCCACCACCATTCTTCACTGTTGGGACTGTATTGGACAGGTGATGAGCAGTGCCTGGTTTTCTCCACACATACCGCTTAGAATTAAGGCCAAAAAGTTCTATTTTGGTCTCATCAGACCAGAGAATCTTATTCCTCACCATCTTGGAGTCCTTCAGGTGTTTTTTAGCAAACTCCATGCGGGCTTTCATGTGTCTTACACTGAGGAGAGGCTTCCGTCGGGCCACTCTGCCATAAAGCCCCGACTGGTGGAGGGCTGCAGTGATGGTTGACTTTCTACAACTTTCTCCCATCTCCTGACTGCATCTCTGGAGCTCAGCCACAGTGATCTTTGGGTTCTTCTTTACCTCTCTCACCAAAGCTCTTGTCCCCCAATAGCTCAGTTTGGCCGGACGGCCAGCTCTAGGAAGGGTTCTGGTTGTCCCAAACGTCTTCCATTTGAGGATTATGGAGGCCACTGTGCTCTTAGGAACCATAAGTGCAGCAGAAATCTTTTTGTAACCGTGGCCAGATCTGTGCCTTGCCACAATTCTGTCTCTGAGCTCTTTAGGCAGTTCCTTTGACCTCATGATTCTCATTTGCTCTGACATGCATTGTGATCTGGAAGGTCTTATATAGACAGGTGTGTGGCTTTCCTAATCAAGTCCAATCAGTATAATCAAACACAGCTGGACTCAAATGAAGGTGTAGAACCATCTCAAGGATGATCAGAAGAAATGGAAAGCACCTGAGTTAAATATATGAGTGTCACAGCAAAGGGTCTGAATACTTAGGACCATGTGATATTTCAGTTTTTCTTTTTTAATAAATCTGCAACAATGTCAACAATTCTGTGTTTTTCTGTCAGTATGGGGTGCTATGTGTACATTCATGAGGAAGAAGAATGAACTTAAATGATTTTAGCAAATGGCTGCAATATAACAAAGAGTGAAAAATTTAAGGGGGTCTGAATACTTTCCGTACCCACTGTACATAGCAAAAATTGCACCCCAAAATACATTCTGCTATTCCTCCTGAGTATGGCGATACCACATGTGTAACACTTTTTCACAGCCTGGCCACATACATAGGCCTAACATCCAAGTAGCGCTTTACACAAAGTTGTCCATTTATCCACTTTAAGACTGGGCCTATTTTTGACACTTGGTGTTTACAAGCTAAAATCATTTTTTTTTGCTAGAAAACTACTTGGAACCCCCAAACATTATATATTTTTTTTTAGCAGAGACCCTAGAGAATAAAATGGAGATCGTTGCAATATTTTTTATCACACCATATTTGCGCAGCAGTCTTCCAAATGCGTTTTTTTTGAAAAAAAAATCACTTTTTTGAACTAAAACATAAGAAAACAGTAAATTTAGCACAATTTTTTTCCATAATGTGAAAGATAATGTTACGCCGAGTAATTAGATACCCAACATGTCATGCTTCAAAATTGCGCATGCTCACAGAATGGCGCCAAACATTGGTACTTAAAAATCCCCATAGGCAACATTTTAAAAATTTCTGCAGGTTACTAGCTTAGAGTTACAGAGGAGGTCTTGGGCTCAAATTATTGCTCTCGCTCTAACGATCGCGGCGATACCTCACATGTATGGTTTGAACACCGTTTACATATGTGGGCGGGACTTGCGTATGCGTTTGCTTCTGCGCGCGAGCTAACGGGGACAGGGCGCTTTAATTTTTTTTTTTTTCCTATTTATTTTATTTATTATTTTTTTATTTTTACACAGTTTAAAAAAAAAAATGTTTTGATCATTTTTATTCCTATTACAAGGAATGTAAACATCCCTTGTAATAGAAATAGCCATGACAGGTCCTCTTTATTGTGAGATCTGGGGTCAAAAAGACCTCACACCTCACAACTACACTAAAAAAGCAAAAAAAAAAAAAAAATTGTTGAAAGAGGTAAAAAAAAAAAGCAAAAAAAAAAAGCGGCCCTTTAAACCGGTTGCTAGGCAACGACTTTTGACGTAGCTCCGGTCCTCCAAGACCATAGAGTTGAGTGAGGGCCATCTTGCCCTCACTCGACTTCCTGTCTCTGAGGATCCGGGACCGGATAGTTTTCCCCGCTGCCGGCGGGTCCGGTAAGCTGGGAAAACGTCTGGGACGCGGCAGGAGGGGGGGGGGCACCTCTTCCCCTGCACCGTAAGGGTAATTCCGCGGTGAATCCGCCACTGGGACCACCCTTATCTGAAAGCCGACCGCCCGCCGTTTCAAAAAATACTGGGGTTATGGGGGCTATCTGCTGCCATAACCCCAGTATTTAGCTTTTAATGGCCGACGCATATAGTCGTTAGGCGGTCAGTAAGTGATTGCATGTATATGGCAAACAGGTGACGATGACTGATGGGGTGACAGGTGACGATGACTGATGGGGTGACAGGTGACAATGACTGATGGGGTGACAGGTGACGGTGATTGATGGGGTGACAGGTGACGGGCGATGGTCACTGATGGGTGACAGGTGACGGGCGATGGTGCACGGCGGTACTGATGGCAGTCTCTGGTGACCGGTGAATTTTAGGCTATGTTCACATGTGAGCGTAGCGATCACGGGCAGAATCACTGCAATTCTGCCCGTGATCCAGAAATCATTGCAAATCGCGGGACGCCTGTGCGTTGCCCGTGATTTGCAATAGCACCCCAAACGCTGTGCGATGTTGCAGCGATTTCCGCCTGCCGAATCGAGGTAACATCACGCAAACAACGCATGATGCCCCAAAGAAACTCTTGTACCTTTTTTGGGCGTCATGCGATGTTTGCGCGATGTTACCGTGATTCGGCAGGCGGAAATGGCGGCAACATCGCACAGCGTTTGGGGTGCTATTGCAAATCACGGGCAGCGCACAGACGTCCCGCCATTTGCAATGATTTCTGGATCGCGGGCAGAATCGCGGTTATTCTGCCTGCGATCGCTACTCTCACATGTGAACGTTATGGGTGTCAATTTCTGGGCACTGATGAGGTGACTGTTGGGTGACAGGGGACATTGGGGGGGGGGGGGCTGAGGACTGTGTGTGGGGACCTTTATTAGTGTGATTTTTACTTTTTACAGGGGTACAGAGCAGTAACTCAATGTTTCTAGCTCTTCTCCCCTCACACTGGAAACTGTATGAGGAGAGAAGAGCTAGTAACACTGAGTTACTGCTCTTTGTTTACATTTTGTGATCGGCTGTGAATGGATTCACAGCCGATCACATAGTAAACAGTCACTGTCAGTGACTGTTTACTACCGCCGGTGACAGCTGTGTTCCTACGGAACACAGTGCCACCGACATGACCGCGCTGCGCGCTCCCGATCGCGCATGCGCGGTCATCTCCCGGGCGCCTCCATTGTGATCGGCTGTGTCATTGGAACACAGCCGATCACGTGGGAAACAGCCATGCCTATTGGCTGTTTCCCCCCTGCCGGTGATCGGCTGTGTCCCGGGGACACGCCGACACCGGCAGTGCACGGCGGCGCGCCCGCGATCGCGCGCCTGCCCTGCTTGAATGGGCGGACGTCATATGACGGCCGCCCAGGATAATGGCCGCACCGTCCCGCCGTCATATGACGGCGGGCGGGCGGTAAGTGGTTAAACAGCCTTTTAACCCATCTGTGGGCCATAGGTTTTCCCAAAGAAGAAAGTGACACCTGTGAGTTGTACCTTTTATACTTTTATACCTTTTTGTACTAATATACCGCACTGATGGGTACTGATAGGTGGCACTGATGAGCACTGATAAGCGGCACTGATGAGCACTAATAGGCGGTACTGATGGGCACTGAGAGGTAGCACTGATGGGCACTGAGAGGTGGTACTGATGGGCACTGTGATGCGGCACTTACGGGCAGCACTGATGAGCACTGATGGGCAGCACTGATGGGCACTGATGGGTGGCAATGATGGGTGGCACTGATGGGTGGCACTGATGAGCACTGATGGGCAGTAATGATAAGCACTGATGGGCAGCACCATCAGTGCCCACAATCAGTGCCCATAGTGCGGCTAGTCAGTGCTCATCAGTGGGCACTGCGGGCACTGATGATGGGCACTGATTGGCACTTTATTTTGATTTTCTGTAATCAGGGCACTGATGATCAGTGCCCTGATTACATGTCCTTGTCTCCTCTGCGAGGAGGAGCCGCTGATCGGATATCGAATAACGGCACTTCCATATTTACATGTGACCGGCTGTGATTGGACACAGCCGATCACATGGGTGAAGAGTAATTTCATTGACTCTTTACCGAGATAGGGGTCTCGCCGTGTCCTAGCAACACGGTGCGGCCACGATCGTCGCTCTGCGCGCCCCCGGGGGGGCGAGAGAGAGGCTGTTCTGGTGCGCTGTCATATGACAGCGTCCCAGAACAATGGATACACCGCTCCATCATCATTTGACGGCGGGCGGGTAAGAAGTGGTTAAGGAACTTACCCAGGTGATAGCCAGACCATTGTTCCTAATTTTTATGGACAGTCTACTGACGGGAATGGTACCAGCTGATTGGAGAAAAGCCAACGTGGCACTAATATTCAAAAAATATTCAAATATAATTTGTAGTAATCAGCATGGATTCATGAAAAATCCAATCCTATTAACCTCCCTGGCGGTATCATTCTTTCCGATTTTAGGTGCTGAAAGCGGTACCATTTTTTGCATGTAATTCTTAAGAATGAGCAGCCCAAACCAACTATTTACATATAATTTTTTACTGTGCATTCTTCTTTATAATATCTCGGGTATGATAAAGTTTGAAACACAAAATCATAAATTATAATATAATAAATGACTATAAATAAGTTAAAGTATGTATGTGTATATATATATATATATATATATATATATATATATATATATATATATATATATATATACTGTATACATATATATATTTTTTTATTTTATTTCAGGTACTTACAGTATATAGCGCTGTCAATTTACGCAGCGCTTTACATATACATTGCAAATTCACATCAGTCCCTGCCCTCAAGGAGCTTACAATCTAAGTTCCCTAACATTCATACATACATAGTAGGGCCAATTTTTTATTTTTTTTATACAGGATCCAATTAACCTACCAGCATGTCATTGGAGTGTGGGAGGAAACCAGAGAACCCGGAGGAAACCCATGCAGGCACAGGGAGAACATGCAAACTCCAAGCAGGTAGTGTCGTGGTTGGGATTTGAACCAGCGACTCTCTTGCTGCTAGGTGAAAGTGCTAATCACTACACCACTGTGCCGCCCGTATATGTGTATATACGTATATACAGTTGTGTTCAAAATTATTCAACCCCCATTGAAATTTATTGTTTTGGCCAGTTTGACATTGATTTTGATCATTCAGTCATCCTGCTTACAATTAAATCAGAGGCACGTGTAGGTCAGACAAATATAACATAACATTTATAATGAAATAACCACAAATGTCTTTTCTGTGCTCACATCATTATCAGTTTTATTCAACCCCCAAGTGACATTCAATCTTAGTACTTAGTACAACATCCTTTTACAGTTATAACAGCTTTTAAACGTGAAGCATAGCTTGACACAAGTGTCTTGCAGCGATCTACGAGGATCTTCGCCCATTCGTCATGGGCAAAAGCCTCCAGTTCAGTCACATTCTTAGGCTTGTGCACTACAACTGCTTTCTTTAAGTCCCACCAGAGGTTCTCAATCGGATTTAAGTCTGGTGACTGTGATGGCCACTCCAAAATGTTCCAGCCTTTAATCTGCAACCATGCTCTAGTGGACTTGGAGGTATGCTTGGGATCATTGTCCTGTTGAAAGGTCCAACGTCTCCCAAGCCTCAGGTTTGTGACGGACTGCATCACATTTTCATACAATATCTCCTGGTGCTGAAGAGAATTCATGGTACCTTGCACACGCTGAAGCTTCCCTGTACCTGCAGAAGCAAAACAGCCCCAAAGCATGATTGACCCCCCGCCATGCTTCACAGTAGGCAAGGTGTTCTTTTCTTCATAGGCCTTGTTCTTCCTCCTCCAAACATAGCGTTGATCCATGGGCCCAAACAGTTCTAATTTTGTTTCATCAGTCCACAGAACACTATCCCAAAACTTCTGTGGTTTGTCCACATGACTTTTGGCATACTGCAGTCGACTCTTCCTATTCTTTGGAGACAGCAAGGGGGTGCGCCTGGGAGTTCTGGCATGGAGGCCTTCATTACGCAGTGTGCGCCGTATTGTCTGAGCAGAAACATTCAGTACCCACATCGGACAAATCTTTTCTCAGTTCCCCAGCAGTCACACGGGGACTTTTCTCCACTCTACGCTTCAGGTAGCACACAGCAGTCGAAGTCAGCATCTTCCTGCCACGACCAGGTAGCGTTTCAACAGTGCCCTTTGCCTTGAATTTGCAAATGATGCTTCCTATGGTGTCTCTTGGTATGTTTAACATCTTTGCAATCTTCTTATAGCCATTGCCCTTCCTGTGAAGAGTAATCACCTCTTCTCTTGTCTTCCTGGACCATTCTCTTGACTTCACCGTGTTTGTAACCAGACCAGTAAATGTCTAGAAGGAGCTGAGTATCACAGTCATTTTAAAGCTGCCTAATTGGTGCTTATTAGGCTTTATTGCTGCTCCCTGACATCCACAGGTGTTTTCAATACCTGATTGAAAACACTTCAATGAACCTCTGTTCTTCAGAGTGGTAGTCTTTAAGGGGTTGAATAATTGTGTCAATGAAGAATTCACAAAATAAACATTTACTACTGTATTACAAAACCAATTGATGTCATTTTAGTTGCATATGGTTCTTTAAGAAGTACTTGTAGGATTTCATTCTGAATACAATTACAAATGTACACTAAATTCCCTAAAACCCTTTACAGCATTGGGGGTTGAATAATTTTGAACACAACTGTATATGTATATATATACATACATAAAGTACAGTAAAACTGCAGGAAAGGGCACTGGGGGGCAATCTAATGTGAATTTATTTTATTTTGCAATGTATCAGTGTGTTTTACTTTTGAATTTGCCGCCGGTTCCACCCCCTGCGAGCGTCACGATGCAGGAGACGGAAGCCGGGGCACAGAGCGCATCGGGAGGAAGATCCGCCGTCGCACACCGCCCGCATACATCACTGGATCCCGGGGACAAGGTAAGTAACCCCTCTACCAGGATCCAGCGATGCTTCTGGCGGTACCCCGAGTGTGGCTCGGGGTTACCGCTTTTGGCACTGAAATTTAACCCCGAGCCACACTCGGGAATACCGCTAGGAAGGTTAACCTTCTACGATGAAGTGATCTGCCATCTAGATAAAGGAAGGCCTGTGAATGTGGTGTATCTGGATTTTGCAAAGGCATTTGATACAGTTCCCCACAAACATTTACTGTACAAACCAAGGTACGTAGGTATGGATCATAGGGTGAGTACCTGAATTGAAAACTGGCTTCAGGGGTGAGTACAAATTATTATTTTATTATATCTTATATCTTATCAAAAAAGTGTGTTTTTTCCAAAAACATTGCGTTTGTAAGACTGCTGCGCAAATACGGTGTGACATCAAGTATTGCAACGATATCCATTTTATTCTCTAGGGTCTCTGCTTAGAAAAAATATAGTTTTCTAGCAAAAAATACTGATTTTAACTTGTAAACAATGAGTGTCAGAAATAGGCCTGGCCCTTAAGTGGTTAATCAGCAGGGAGTATGAGTTTTGCAGATTTAGATGTCTGACTTGGTAGGGGCTGTGCCAGCTCCTTGCAGAGAGACCACTGCTTTTTTACATTTGCACTTGGATTGTATTTAGATGATTAAAACTGAAAGATTATTCAGGCTTTTAAATAAATTTTTACGAACTTCTAGACACTATTTTTAGGTTTTGCACTGTTAAGTTTATTTTACCATACACTGGCTGGCCTTTGGTTCTCAGTTTGTGTTTATATTCTATCTTTATAACCCAGTGAGATAATGAAACTTGGACATTCTTGTCATAATTAATGGATTAAAATGGAGAGAGAACAACGCAAACAGACATCATAGTGTAGCAACTATAATGTAAAAGTTACCCAGGATAGAGTAAAAAGCCCTTGGGGGCAAAGAAGCCAATGAAGAAGCCTTATTTATACACCAGAAAAGAAAGTATTTTCATGCCTCTAACTTCTGCTCTGACCATGGATAGAAGAAGGAACCATTGGGAGGAGAGGACACTGAGACAGCATGGAAAATGGAAAGCCAAAGTCCCTCAGCTGCCAGTCAGCAGGCTCCATACATGTAAGTACTCTCTCAGCTGCCAAGAATGTGTTTCAAGGTAGCAACATGCCCACTTTGGAAGCCTGGTCTACAGTATAGGACTACCTCCTGGCTATTTATCCTAGAAAAGGAAAACAAATAATTGTAGACACAGCTGAAGTGGTTCTTCCAAACTGTATGTAAGATAAAGAAAAACCAATAATAAAAAAAAAGCAAAACACCCTCTAAGAAGTCTATTAATAAAACATTAGTTCGATGTCACATGTCAAATGTCACACAAATTCATGCAGGCTGGTTTGGCTAGAACTTTCCCTGTATTTTCTGTAATAGTTTAAAGAATAAGTTCACCTTTTGTAACATGTTACACCCATGTTTAGGGTGTAACATATTACAAATTCACCCCCCCCCCTTTCCCTTGATCCCCTGTTTTGGAAGAGAGCGGGTGATCTTCCACAATCTAAAAAAAAACGTGGCCGTGCAGGGCTCTGCCCGCCCAGCTCTGTCATTCATTCACAGTGTTTTGTGAATGAATGGACTACAACTACCGACTTCCTTTGCTGCCGTCGGCTTGTAGTTTTCAATGAACTACTAGAGTGCTGTGGAGCATTCTGGTAGCTTGTGGATTCTTTCTGTCAGTGTAAAACTGCCTGCCCATATGATGTTTGGGCAGATAGCTTACATTGACAGTCTGCAGGAGTCCTTTAGCGATCTGCTGATTGCTGGTGCAATGCTTTCCAGGCTCCTAAAATAAAAAATAGTAAATACACTTTATTATTTTTTGTCAAAAAGTGAATGCATCCTTTAAAGCAGCATTTTTCAACCAGGGTGCCCAGGCACAATTGGGTGCCTTGAGGTTTCTTCAGAGGTGCCTTGGCAAAATGCCTACAAATTTATCAAAAATTGTATACAAGCCAGCAGGTGGATGAAGCGTGCCTTTTCGTTATACAAAGCCACAGGTTTCCATTATGCACCATTACTACTTTCTAGACACTGGCATCAGTTAATAAGAAAGATGTCTGTTGCCTCCACCCTCCTGTGCCCCTCTCCCTTAGCACTTGGAAGACATTAGCTGACTGATGGAAATAAATTGAGGGAGAAGAGAAACATTGGAATACTAGTCAGTACCAGTGTGCTTAGGAAGAATAAATCACCTCTAACATTGGGTGTCCTTCGTGTGGATGTTGCTGCATTATGTAAATCTATATGAACAGTTTTTTATATTTTACAATGGGGCGCTTCGAGACTGTCCATAATTTGAAAGGGTGCCTTGAGATTGTCTATAATTTTAATGGGTGCCTTGACTGAAATAAGGTTGAAAAACACTGCTTTAAAGGATATGTTTAGGGTGGAGCATGTTCCCACTGCTGCAGCCACTCCCCACTGCCTTCTCTCCCTGTGACAGCAGTATGGGGAAAAATCCCCCGTACAAGCTGTCACTTTTTGAAAATAGTGTGGCTGTGCGAGACTCCGCTCACATGGCTGCATGATTCATGCACAAAGTTCTGTGTATGAATGAACTACAAGTCCCCATATCATTTGCAGGTGTTGGCTTGTAGTTTTCAATGAACTACCATGGTACTTGTTGAGTGCTTTGTTAGTTCATTGAGTCTTCCTGTCAGTGTCAAACTGTTTCGCCGTACGATGGCCACACTGACAGTCTGCAGGATCGCTGGTGCAATGCTTTCCAGGCTCCTAAAAAAAAAAAAAAAACAGTAAATGCATTTTTTTTTTACCTGCAAAAGTGAACTTATCCTAAGTTTAAGACCTATCATTGACAGCTCCACCAAGTGGCCAAAATGCTGTATATTTTGTCACCGAGGTATTTCAGAAATCTATACTGCATTTTGGCCACTAGATGGAGCTAACAATCATAACAATGAATCTATTCTAAAACAAAAGATAGGGAAAATTGGTCCAGCCTGCATGAATGTGTGTGACCTGTGCAATGAAAGTTTTAGAAGTAGACTCCCAAGTTTAAGATCAACTTGCCTTAGAAAAAAAGGGAATACAGTGGGTATAAAAAAGAACCAGCCCCCTTTAAAATAATCCAATTTTTTTGCTTTGCAGTCTAAAATGAAGACAGACATGGTTTTTGTTTTATCCAGCTGTATTCACTCTATGCATCTTATAACATCCAAATGAAAGATATAACACCAACATCTCAGAAAAAAATATAGGAAACTCAAAAACAGATTCATTGAGTTGGAAAAATGATCACCCACTTGTATCAGTATTTTGTTGAACCACCTTTTGCTTTAATTACAGCCCTTAGTCTGTTGGGATATGTCTCTACTAACTTTGCACCTCTAGGCTTTGCAACATTTGCTCACTCTGCTTTGCAGAACTCCTCGAGTTCAGTTAAATTTGACGGTGAACGTGTATAGATTGCAGTCTTCAAATCATTCCACAAGTCTACAATGGGGTTTAAGTCTGGGCTCTGACTAGGCCATGCAAGGACATTCACCCCTTTCTCCTTCAACCACTGTGTGGTCATTTTTGCTGTGTGCTTTGGGTCATTGTCATCTTGGAAGGTAAACCTTCCCTTGACAACTTTCTGGCAGAGGGCAGCAGAGTTTTCTCAAGACTTTAACAGTATTTTGCCCCATCCATACTTCCTTCTATCCTGACAAGTGCTCCAGTGCCTGCTGCAGAAATACATCCCGTAACACGACATTACCACCTCCATGCTTTACTCTAGGAATGGTGTTTTTTGGATGGTGAGCTGTATTGGATTTCGGCCACATATTGTTTAGTGTTGAGGCCAAATAATTAAATTTTAGTCTCATCTGACCATAACACCTTTTTCGATGTGGCCTCAGAATCTTCAAAGTGCGTTATGGCAAAGCTCAGACATTATGGTCACATGCACACGATGACCACTCTTTGGGTTGCTGTAGGCCTCTTGGTAGCCCCTCTGACCAGTTTCCTCCTGGCTCTTTCATCCAGTTTGGAGCAATGTCCTGATCCACGGAGGGTCTGTGTTGTGCCAACTACCTTTCAGTTCTTAATAATAGACTTCACTGTGCTTCTAGGCATTGATAAAGCCTTTGAACTTTTATTTTTGTATCCATCTTTTGTAATTGTGAGGCTTCACTTTCAAATGTGGTTTCCTCTGAGCAAAACTAAATTGTGCCTGTCCACAAATTTATCCCAGAGATCTTTTGGCAGTGCCTTGCCACCCATAGTTAATAGGTTGCTTCAGTTGCACTACCAGGGTCTCAAATCCTTCAGGAAGCTCTTTTAATGCTGAGTTATTCAAAATGATAACAGTTAAAGCTCAAATGGCTTTGTCTGCTATTGAGAAGGTGATTCACTACACCTGATTGAGTTCACAAGTCATTTTTAGGAGGGGGATGATCCTTTTTCTAACTCAGTAATTTTTTTTTTTTTTTTTTTTTTTATTCTGACATTGTTGTTAAGAACACGTTGTTGTTATATATTTCACTTGGATGGTTGGTTTAAGTTGCACTGAGTAAATACAGCTGGATAAAACAAAAAACTGTCTTCATTTCAGGCTGCAAAGCAACAAAATGTTATTATTTTAAAGCGGGTGATTCTTTACTATACCCACTGGAAATACAGCACTAATGTGTGATAAACCAATTAAATTAACTTTACAAAAATAATAAAATAAATAAGTAAACAAAACATTATAAAGATTATAATATACAGATATGCCATGAATATAGGTTATAGAATATGTATGTTTGTTATACAAAAAGACTAAAATCAAGATGTATCAATAAAAAAAAAGTTAATCAAGTTTGAAATTATGAGTTATAAAGTAAAAAAAAGGCCCTTGCTTTGAGTAGCTTCAAAACAACTGTTCCGACGGGTAACAAAATAGGACATTACTATAGTAACAACAACAAAACTAGAATCAATTATGCATCAATGAATACATGAATAAAAGCTTGAATGAATACCTGAATAAAAGCTTTTGAACTTTAAAACAAATTAGCAGTTAGTAACATATAAAATGTTATTGCTGTGAATAGCTTCAAAACAAGTGTTGATATGGCAGCATCCAGCGTATGCATCTGTGTTTGGCTTTTTTTGCTGCCAGGGCTTTTCACTATTGTGAGTGCTTTTGACATTTTTTAATTAAAGTTACATTTTATTTACTACACTATTGAATCTGTCCCAAATGTTCCCTTTCCTGTTTTCATTTAGCTTTCCTTGGAGCATTTGGTAATGGCTTCATGCTCTCCATCTTCATATATCTGTAGTAGATCATTGTCTGTTTAGATAGGATTACCTCTGCTTTACAGTCCTTTTTATTTATACATATTTGCTATTCATTTATATATGTTTATTTTGTTTGTAATACCCGGAGCTCTATAAAATATGTTTTTTTGTGTTATAATCAATTGTATTTTATTTACAATCTGCATTCTTGATAGAAGAGGTGCAATAGACACAAAATCAATAATAGCAACAGTGTTTAAAAGAATGTTTTATTCTACTGTTTATAACTTTTTATGTTATGTAATTAATGAGGAAAACATGTGTTTGCCAATAGTAGGTACACTGCTCAAGAGAATGCTGCATTCTTCTCCATAAGAGTTATGATGTGCCATTAATAGTGAAAGCAAAACTTCAGTAGCTGCAAGTTAAATGGTCAAAAGAAAGTACCATAAAGGATAGATAGTGGAGCAAACAGAGAAATGATCAACTACCTAAAATTCACATTTATGTTATACTGAGGATTGGTGAGATGGGGTCATATGGTGGAATAGTATCATGGTATCATACTATTTTGATACTATACTACTAATACTATTTCTATTTTAACAGGTTGATAGTTGTCACATTTTACCATGATGGAATGAAAGTGCTTTCTGTTTCTGTTCGTAGAAGCTCAGATACCCAGACTCCTTAAAGAATTTCCTCTTTTGCAGCCAAATTGTGATAACACCTACTTTATATTTGTTGCATGTTCCCATTAACATAACTAAACAATATATATATATTACAATGTACTAGTTACCCTTTTAAGTGCATTTTACGTGCTTAAAAACCATACATGCTCTTCCTGCTTAGCGTTCTTTGTGGTGTTTAGTACAGACAGTACCCTGGCTGTACCATGCTCACAGTTCTTCATTATTAGCTGTAGACCAGATTTATTTACTGTCTGTCCTAAAAAAAAGTGTTAAACATTTAAAAAACACCCACTTGCATTACATGTCAATAATCATAGCTTAAAATGGAAATGAAGTTCAGAAAATTAAAACGATTGTAAAGTCTCGTTTTTTTAAATTAAAATAACAAACATATTATACTTACCTGCTGTGTGCAGTGTGTTTCGCACAGGCCAGCCCAAATCCTCCTCTATTTAGGTCCCTGGCTGGAGCTCCTGGCCCCTCCCTCCTTTTGAGTGTCCCCACAGCAAGAAACTTGCTATAGGGGCCCCTGAGCTGAGCTCCAGCTCTGTGCATCCATTCATACATGACCCCGCCCCTCTCTCCTGATCTACCAACTGAGTTTGATTGACAGCAGTGGGAGCCAATGGCGCTGCTGCTGTGTCTTAGCCAATCAGGAGGGAGGCACTCATTGACATCGCTGCATAGAAATGGGGCTCAAGTCAGTATTAGAGGGGCTGGGGAGGGGTCTGCTGCACACAAATGCATTAAGATAAAAAAAAAACCTTCTGCCTTTAAAACCACTTTAACTCCTGATAGATCACTTCAGGTTTGCCTCCTGTGCAGGTATAACCATATAAAACATTAAAAATAAGTGCCTATACTGTTTAAAATCCAGTAATCCACTGTCTAACCCTGCTCTGCACATGCTTAGTTGCCCTCCATTCTCGGCACTGTGCCTAAAATCAGAGCCACTAAAGGTTGATAAGCTGACAGTTTTAAGATTTACTGTTGCTGAAGTGGGAAGAAAGCAACAGGAATGACACAGAATGAGGAAACACAGTCTAGGGGAGAGAAAATAAAAGCAAGAGAGGTGGCAGGACAAACTCGGCTGCCAGGCAGACACAAATTAGTTAAACTTACAAGGATAGTTTATTTTCTTATCTCCCTGATATTCTTGAATTTCTCCCTCATCAGCAGAGCTATGAACTTCAGCACTGTAAAACCTTCTGTCAGCCTTCCTCTCTATCTGAGCCAATCGGTGTTGGTAATGTACATATTTCAATTGAAGAAAGTGATATATAGTTTTTGAGACCAAGTAGAGGGGGAGAGTTTTCAATAAGGAAGTGACTGCTCTGGGCTTCACCAAAATGGCATCGTCCAGCAAGAAGAAACAGGAGCAATGCTGGCTGCAATTTACAGCACACACTAAATTTGGTAGCATAATCATTAACATGGAATGTATGATCTTTTGTTAAAGCTCCACATTAAGTCTGTGTAGAGACACTGTGAGACTTTTTAGAAAAAACATGCAATCAGCCATGACACCTTTTTTTTTAGAAACCTATACTTACAGGTAAGATTTTTTTTTAAGGTATGCTGTGTGAATGGGAACAACAAATATATGGTGAAGTTTTCTCAAATTTGACAGCAAAATTAGAAAATACACTTTAAAGGCATAGTTCACCTTTACAAAAAAAATCTACCTTTGCAGATCATGGGTGTCTTTAGATAAAAACAAACTGCGCAGCATTGACCAAAGTTTGTTAATGCCTTTACTATAGGTGTAGGCAATTTACGTACCTCATAAAGTCTTACTGGAAAACTGCCAATATGTTGCTAAGGGACATCTAGCTGTAATTATTCTTTTTCACCATTGCAAGAGTGAGGGCTCAAACACTAAGTTCAGAGCTACTGCATCAGGGAAGAGAAAGTGCATGTGAGGGGGTTTGAATTAGAGAAAAAGTTGTGATTGTGGAGGTCAATAGTAACAGCTGTGAGCTGTGGGCTTCATAAATTAGGTAAATGGCCTTATTCGACTTTGGTCAAGGCTGCACAGCTTGTTTGTATCTACAGATGCCCTTTATCTGCATAGGCATTTTGTTTTTGTTTTTAGCAAAGGTGGACTTTGCCTTTAAAGTTAGTACTCATCTGACAAAGAGATTCAAATATCTGGTAGCTGCATTTTTTTATTTTATATTTCCCAAATAAGTGTGTAAAATAGGCTGCAAGGCTGCAAATAAGAGAGCTTAAATAATTTTAAGGTGTGCACCTTGTACATTGGGTATTCTACTCTGCTTCTTTCAACATTTCGTTCAATCAATTTATCATTAAAAGGAATGTGCACTGGAGTGGGGCAGTTCACTGAAAAACGTGGTTCTCTTCTGATTTATTGGGGTGCTGGCAGTTGGACAACTTTATTGCATCTCTGATCTACAGTATAGACAGTGTGTAAACAAGTCACAGTCTACCTGCTGTAGCAGCCTTTAGTCAATTCAGATTGTTTTCTATGTGCCCTGTTCACACCATACATGTACAATGGTGTGCAGAATAATGCAACTCAATGGGCATAGTGTGAACAGGCTCAACCATATGTTACCACTAAGCGTTTCGGTTTTCTTGTGCCTTGAGAAGGTAACATGTAGGCAGGTGCAGTTAGCTAGTTTGCTACACGGGGCTCTGTGCCAGAATAGTACCTGGTTTAAGCAGATAGTGTCATCAGGTGCTAGGCCCTTTTTTGGTAGAGATAAAATATATAGTGCTATATAAAGGCCGCGCTCAACCAATCAAATACAGTTAGTGTTGTGTACAAATTATAAATGATATTATCAAATGTATTTGTGAAACAAAATGCCAGGTGCAATAAATAATCAATCCAATATGGTTGCCAAATGCAAATATGGACAACTGCACTTTGTGTTGTGTGCAAAAAATTTATATATGGAAAATATATTAGATTATATACATAAACAAAGTGCCAGTTGCAGTAAATAAATAAATAATTAGATAAATAATCAATCAATTAAATATGGACAAAGTGCAATGTGCAATAAAGTTCTAACAATCAGATAATATTGAGCATAATCGTGGAACAAGGGGCAATATCAGTCCAATAAAAACAGTTCTAAATTGATATATGAAGTCTCTGATTTTAGATTTATCTTGTTGCCGCACTTCTTATTGTCTCCAGCACCTCCACCAAAAACAGGACCCAGTGTCCACAAAAATGCTTACCAGATAAAAGGGACCCCTTATTACAGGAGGTCAGTTAAGGCTGTAAATGGCAAGTTGTTGAGACAGGGTAATTTGCAGGGAAGAACCTGTATATTCAGTCTCCAATGGACAACTCCAAACAACTCCCACCATCCGCCTTAAAGTATCCTCAAGTCCAAGGAATAGACCTCCAGAATGGCATGGTTAAAAAAACAACAACAAGGAGGGCTCTCATGGGGGACTTTAATTATCCAGATATAGACTGGGCAGAAGGAACCGCACATTCGGCCAAGGCTCGGCAGTTCCTAAATGTTTTGCAGGACAATTTTATGGGTCAGATGGTGAACGCACCGACAAGAAACAATGCGGTACTTGACCTACTGATTACCAACAATACAGACCTGATCACGGATATAGAAATATGGGGCAACTTAGCAAACAGTGACCATAGGTCAATTAGTTTCAGTATTATTCATAGTAATAGGAAACACAAGGGTAATATAAGGACACTGAATTTCAAAGAAGCCAATTTCCCAAAACTGCGCTCTCTGCTAGAAAATATCAAATGGGATAGAACCCTGGAAACAAGGAACACGGAGGAAAAATGGGAGTGCTTCAAGAGCATACTAAACAAAGGAATTGGCCAGTGCATTCCAAAGGGAAATAAATTTAAAAGAGCAAAACTAAACCCTGGGTGGCTAAACTCCAACATATAAATGCATATTAATACTAAAGAAAAGGCCTTCAAAAAATACAAGACTGAGGGGTCATTGGCAGCATTCAAGCATTACAAAGAGTATAATAAGAAATGTAAAGACGAAATCAAGGAGGCTAAAAAAGAACACGAGAGACATATAGCGGAAGAGAGTAAAAAGAACCCCAAGAAATTCTTTAAGTATATAAACAGTAAGAAAGCGAGGCCAGAACACATTGACCCGATAAAAGACGACAAAGGAAATATGGCCACAGAGGACAGAGAAAAGGGGGAAGTGATAATAATTTCTTCTCTTCAGTCTTCATTTGGGGGCTACACTAACCCAGCTTGTAAGGCTAAACTAAATAATACACCTCAGGAAGTACCGCCATGGCTAACAGAAGATAGACTTAGAACTAAACTAGACAAACTTAACATAAATAAATCACCGGGACCGGATGGCTTGCACCCGAGGGTTCTTAAAGAGCTCAGCCAGGTGATTGCCAGACCATTATTCTTGATCTTTAAGGATAGTCTTCAGACGGGTATGGTGCCAGCTGATTGGAAAAAAGCCAAAGTGGTACCAATATTTAAAAATGGGCCGAGATATATCCCACGTAACTATAGGCCGGTCAGCCTAACATCAGTAGTCTGCAAGATTTTGGAGGGGATGTTAAGGGGCCACATACAAGACGTTATGAAAATGTTATTAGTAGTAGTAATCACCATGGATTCATGAAAAATCGTTCTTGCCAAACCAATCTATTAACCTTCTACGATGAAGTGAGCTGCCACCTAGATAAAGGTAAGCCTGTGGACGTGGTGTATCTGGACTTTGCAAAGGCCTTTGACACCGTTCCCCACAAACGCTTACTGTACAAACTAAGGAACGTAGGTATGGACCATAGGGTGAGTACCTGGATAGAGAACTGGCTCCAAGGGAGAGTACAGAGGGTGGTGATTAATGGGGAGTACTCGGATTGGGCGGGTGTGGAAAGTGGGGCCCCCCAAGGTTCTGTCCTGGGGTCAATCCTGTTTAATTTATTCATAAATGATCTAGAGCAGTGGTTCACAAAGTGGGGGTCGCGACCCCCCGGGGGGTCGCGGAGTGGGGAGCGTTTTACAGAAACTTTTTTTTATTATTTTTAATGCGAGTTAATGCGAGACACGGCAGGCAAAAACATTGTTTTTTTTTTTTACTGGTCAATTTTGAGATTTTTGGATATTTGTCTTCAATAACATGTCTTCTTTCAGACTGTGGTGAAAAAAAAAGTCCGAAATACACATTTAGGTCTTTATTTTATTACACTTTGTCTGTTTGCGTCTGTAGATTTCGCGTAAATAGGAAATAGAAACCCTTTATTATAAAAAAAATAGGTGGCTCTTAACGTTTTTCTGGCATAGCGGTGCACGGCAAATATTTAATGCATTCAATGAAAATATTCAATGGTATTCAGTGCAAAACAAAAATGAAAAATACAATTAGCCAATAAAATAAACAAATTATTGTGGCATTAATTAGCCCATAAACAATATTTATTGTAAAGCCTAAACGAATTTGTTTAAAGAAAGAGGCCGCTCACTCTAACGTTAACCAGATAAATGTTAGCTTTTATGAAGCGCATATCCAAGTGTTTGTGCGGAGTGGAGCGCGCACTATATGACATGGATAGAGGCGCCGCTGCCATCACTCGCATTTTCCTATCAACAGTGGAAACAACTTAAAATACTTCATTTCTGGTCGGCAGCTTGTTCGTATTCTGTCTGTAAGCATTTCACAGTTATGGATGTATTTGTTTTTGTCCATAATTTGTTAATAAAATAGCCTGGCTTAGAGATTGTGTTCCTTTTTGTTTTAGCTCTGTCAGTATGTAACCAAATCGCAAATCTTACATACGAGGGGGAGGGGTCGCGGGTCGTCAGCAATCTAATATTGGGGGTCGCGGTCTGAAAAGTTTGGGAACCCCTGATCTAGAGGAGGGGATATTGAGCACAATCTAAGTATTTGCGGATGATACTAAACTAAGCATGCCAATATCTTATATGCAGGATGTGGAAACCTTACAAGCGGATCTGAACAAAATAATGGGGTGGGCAACTACATGGCAGGTGAGGTTTAATGTTGAAAAATGTAAAGTAATGCACTTGGGCGTCAGAAACATGAAAGCAAGCTACTCACTGAGGGGGGGGGGGAATCTCTGGGTGAGTCTAGGATGGAAAAGGACCTGGGGGTACTGGTAGACAACAGGCTTGGCAGTGGCATGCAATGCCAAGCCGTTGCAAGTAAAGCCAACAGAATACTGGCATGTATTGAAAAGGGGATTCACTCCAGAAATAAAGAGATTATTCTCCCACTCTACAAGACTCTGGTCCGGCCACATCTGGAGTATGCTGTCCAGTTCTGGGGACCGGTCCTTAGGAAGGATGTGCTGGAACTGGAGAGAGTCCAGAGAAGGGCAACAAAAATAATTAGGGGAATGGAGGGCATCGACTATGAGGAAAGACCACAAGCACTGAACTTATTCTCTCTGGAGAAGAGACGATTGAGGGGAGATATGATATCAATGTACAAATACTGTACTGGTGATGACCCTAGCATAAGGAACAAACTTTTCAAGAGAAAGGGAATACAATAAGACACGTGGCCACTCACTAAAACTAGAGGAAAGGCGGTTTAACCTTAAAATACGTAAGGGGTTCTTCACTGTCAGAGCAGTAAGAATGTGGAATTCTCTTCCACAAGCAGTCGTATCAGCAGGGAGCATCAACAGTTTCAAAAAACTATTAAAAGGGCCCCTTAAAGACCACAACATACAGGGGTATACAATGTACAGTTAACAGCAAACACACACACACATCATAGGCTGAACTGGATAGACTCGTGTCTTTTTTCGACTATGTAACTATGGTGAAGTAAGTACGGTAAGGTGTTTATTGAATAAATGAATACACTTACATAGAGGTTACTTTTAACCCGAAATGTAGAAATAAAAGCAGCGGAATCAAGGTAGGAACGCTGCTTCCGCTTTCCAACTGCGTTCCACCTGGAGCCGGAAGTGGCGTGGTAACGTGATTGCGATCCAACGTCCCGACGCGTTTCAGCAGCTACGCGCTGACTAAATGCGTTGGGGTGTTGGATCGCAATCACGTTACCGTGCCACTTCCGGCTCCAGTTGGAACGCGGGAGCAGCGTTCCTACCTGGATTCCGCCGCTTTTATTTCTACATGTCGGGTTGAAAGTAACCTCTATGTAAGTGTATTCATTTATTCAAAAAAACCTTACGGTACTTACTTCACCATGAGAGCCCTCCTTGTTGTTTTTTAACCATGCCATTCTGGAGGTCTATTCCTTGGGCTTGAGGATACTTTAAGGCGGATGGTGGGAGTTGTTTGGAGTTGTCCATTGGAGACTGAATATACTGGTTCTTGCCTGCAAATTACCCTGTCTCAACAACTTGTGATTTACAGCCTTAACTGACCCCCTGTAATAAGGGGTCCGTTTTATCTGGTAAGCGTTTTTGTGCACACTGGGTGGTCCTGTTTTTGGTGGAGGTGCTGGAGACAATAAGAAGTACGGCAACAAGATAAATCTAAAATAAGAGACTTTATATATCACTTTAGAACTGTTTTTATTGTACTGATATTGCCCCTTGTTCCATGATTATGCTCAATATTATCTGATTGTTAGAACTTTATAGCAGTTTGCACTTTGTCCATATTTAATTGATTGATTATTTATCTAATTATTTATTTACTGCGCCTGGTACTTTGTTTATGTATATAATCTAATATATTTTCCATATATACATTTTTTGTACACAACACAAAGGGCAGTTGTCCATATTTGCATTTGGCAACCATATTGGATTGATTATTTATTTATTGCACCTGGCATTTTGTTTCACATATACATTTGATAATATCATTTATAATTTGTACACAACACTAAGTGTATTTGATTGGTTGAGCGTGGCCTTTATATAGCACTATATATTTTATCAGGAATTATTTTCCTTACACTGTAAATAATATTTAAATTTCTACTCACATAAAACTCTCTCTTTTTTTTCCACTGCGCGGATACTGTTGGTGCTTAACACCAATATTCTTTTTTTCCTTTTTTGGTAGAGCCCCCCTACAGTGATGCCATGGGTGAGGGAGCACCCACATACAAGTCAAGTTGGGAGGAGTCCTAGCGCACTTGGGCATGGGAGCCAAGCATCTCACACTAGCACAGATGTAATCAGCATGCGGAAGCCCTATACAGGGCAGGAGGCTGAGAAAGAGTAAACCTGCTCCCAGGGGAGTCGGCTGTAGACTTTCTGGCCTTTATGGAGCTGGTGGCTAGGGCAGATTGAAAAAAGCTTTTTAGGCTAGGCCAAGCATTTCCTGAGTAAGGCTATTCCCCTGAAGGTTCCCGGGAGAGGTGTGCCTAAGGAGGAGGTATCTACAGAGAGCCCAGTTATATGAGTACTAATGACCCTGGGTGGAAGGAGATACCGTTAGAGGAAGATGGCGGCTTAAAGTGGATGTAAACCCTTATATATAACCAGTGAAATGACTATCCTCAGGTAATACACAGATATAAAACCAAGCTTTCTAAAAAAGTTATACCTGCATTTTCTGCATTAAGGTAAAAAAGCTTCTGAATGCAACCTCTCCCCCCCCCCCCACCCATACTTTCCTAGACCTGCTCTCGATCCAGTCATGTGCACAAGAGCAATTAATTTTTCAGCTCTTTCCTTCCTCATAGGCTCAGAGACATTGGCACATGCTGCTGTCAATCACAGCTAGTGAGGTGGGAGCTGAGGGGGGGGGGCTGAGCTGTGATCTCTGTGTCCATCGAGAAGATATGTATAACATGTTTGTTTTGTTTTGTTTTTAAAAAGGGTTTGCAATCACCCTAGCTTAGGTAACACACAGGGGAATATCCTATATGATGAGTCAATGCTAAAATGATTGTGGTATCTTTCTTATGAGAACGAAAGGAATCAGTCTAGTAATCTGTCCTCATAATACATTTTTTGCCATGAGCAAAATGATGCCACTATTCACACATAAATATGCAGGCTAGTACCTCGTGCTCTCCTATAGAATATTTCAGCTCAGCTAGTAAAAGGGTGTGAGAAGAAAAAGTGACAGTGTTCTTCACTCTAGGCCAAATCTGCATTTAATTCAGAAGTTTAAGCATCACAGGACGCAAATATTAGTAAAGGTTGAGAGAAAATGTAAGTGTTGATGTCGGTGAAATATATTTTCTCCATGCATATACAGCATGGGAGCAAGATGATGTCTAATGCCACTGTGTGTCTTAATACGTGAATCACTTATTAGTGTTCTGATTTTTGCATACATGGCTACAAATCACAAGAAGTAGCCTGTAAGTCTTATAAAAGAGCAACTTCAGCGTTACCTTTTGGCTCTGGCAGTTGATATACAGCCAGAATATTGGTCCATGGATTATATTTCCATGGACCAGCATCTAGAGCAGGGATCCTTAACCACTTGCCTACAGTGCACTTTCACCCCCTTCCTGCCCAGACCGATTTTCAGCTTTCAGCGCTCTCACACTTTGACTGAGAATTACTCAGTCATGCAACACTGTACCCATACAAAAATTGTGTCCTTTTTTTCACACAAATAGAGCTTTCTTTTGATGGTATTTGATCAATACTGGGTTTTTTATTTTTTGTGCTATAAATAAAAAAAGACTGAAAATATCGTGAAAAAACGCATTTTTCTTTGTTTCCGTCATAAAATTTTGCAAATTAGTCGTTTTTCTTCACAAATTTTGGCAAAAATTTATACTGCTACTTATCTTTGGTAAAAAAAAACCCAAATAAGTGTATATTATTTGGTCTTTGTGAAAGTTATAGAGTCCACAAGCTATGGTGCGAATCATTGAAAACTGATCACACTTGATCACACCTGATGTACTGAAGGCCTATCTCATTTCTTGAGACACTAAAAAGTCAGGAAAGTACAAATACCCCCCAAATGACCCCTTTTTGGAAAGTAGACATTCCAAGGTATTTAATAAGGGGCATGGTGAGTTTTTTGAAGTTGTAATTTTTTCCCACAATGCTTTGCAAAATGAAGATTTATTTTTTTTTTTTACAAATTGCCGTATTAACAGGTTATTTCTCTCACACAGCACATGTATACTTGCAACTACACCCCAAAACACATTCTCCTACTCCTCCTGAGTATGGCGATACCACATGTGTGAGACTTTTTCACAGCCTGGCCACATACAGAGGCCTAACATCCAAGTAGCAGCGTCCGGCATTCTAGGAGCACAAATTACACATATAATTTCCTGACAACCTATCGCACTTTTGAAGGCCCTGGAGGACCAGGACAATGGAAACCCCCATAAAATGACCCCATTTTGGAAAGCAAACAGCCCAACGTATAATTTTTGAGGCATAATGAGTCTTTTGAATATGTCATTTTTTTCCACAAGTTTTTGGAAAATGTGGAAAGAAAATGAAAACACATTTTTTTTACACAAAGCTGTCCATTTATGCAATATTTCACATAGCATGTACATAGCAAAAATTGCACCCCAAAATACATTCTGCTATTCCTCCTGAGTATGGCGATACCACATGTGTAACACTTTTTCACAGCCTGGCCACATACATAGGCCTAACATCCAAGTAGCCCTTTTCACAAAGTTGTCCATTTATCCACTTTAAGACTGGGCCTATTTTTGACACTTGGTGTTTACAAGCTAAAATCATTTTTTTTGCTAGAAAACTACTTGGAACCCCCAAACATTATATATTTTTTTTAGCAGAGACCCTAGAGAATAAAATGGAGATCGTTGCAATATTTTTTATCACACCATATTTGCGCAGCAGTCTTCCAAATGCGATTTTTTTGAAAAAAATTCACTTTTTTGAACTAAAAAATAAGAAAACAGTACATTTAGCCCATTTTTTTTCCATAATGTGAAAGATAATGTTACGCCGAGTAATTAGATACCCAACATGTCATGCTTCAAAATTGCGCATTCTCACAGAATGGCGGCAAACATTGGTACTTAAAAATCCCCATAGGCAACAATTTAAAAATTTCTGCAGGTTACTAGCTTAGATTTACAGAGGAGGTCTAGGGCTCAAATTATTGCTCTCGCTCTAACGATCGCGGCGATACCTCACATGTATGGTTTGAACACCGTTTACATATGTGGGCGGGACTTGCGTATGCGTTTGCTTCTGTGCGCGAGCTAACGGGGACAGGGCGCTTTAAGTTTTTTTTTTTCCTATTTATTTTATTTATTATTTTTTTATTTTTACACAGTTTTAAAAAAAAAATGTTTTGATCATTTTTATTCCTATTACAAGGAATGTAAACATCCCTTGTAATAGAAATAGGCATGACAGGTCCTCTTTATTGTGAGATCTGGGGTCAAAAAGACCTCACACCTCACAACTACACTAAAAAAGAAAAAAAAAAATTGTTGAAAAAGGAAAAAAAAAAAAAGAAAAAAAAAAAGCGGCCCTTTAAACCGGTTGCTAGGCAACGTCTTTTGACGTAGCTCCGGTCCTCCAAAACCATAGAGTCGAGTGAGGGCCATCTTGCCCTCACTCGACTTCCTGTCTCTGAGGATCCGGGACCGGATAGTCTTTCCCGCTGCCGGCGGGTCCGGTAAGCTGGGAAAACGTCTGGGACACGGCAGGAGGGGGGGGGGCACCTCTTCCCCTGCACTGTAAGGGTAATTCCGCGGCGAATTCGCCACTGGGACCACCCTTATCTGAAAGCCGACCGCCCGCCGTTTCAAAAAATACCGGGGTTATGGGGGCTATCTGCTGCCATAACCCCAGTATTTAGCTTTTAATTGCCGACACATATAGTCGTTAGGCGGTCAGTAAGTGATTGCATTTATATGGCAAACAGGTGACGATGACTGATGGGGTGACAGGTGACAATGACTGATGGGGTGACAGGTGACGATGACTGATGGGGTGACAGGTGACGATGACTGATGGGGTGACAGGTGACGATGAC
The DNA here is from genome assembly GCF_965119305.1 of Pelophylax lessonae. Taxonomy (NCBI): domain Eukaryota; kingdom Metazoa; phylum Chordata; class Amphibia; order Anura; family Ranidae; genus Pelophylax; species Pelophylax lessonae. Next base: position 494,815,280 of record NC_138768.1, on the reverse strand, counting down.
TGTTGGGGTGACAGGTGACGATAATTGATGAGGTGACAGATGACAATCACTGACGGGGTGACAAGTGACGATGATTGATGGGGTGACAGGTGACGATCACTGATGGGGTGACAAGTGACGATGATTGATAGGGTGACAGATGACGATGACTGATGGGGTGACAGGTGACGGTGATTGATGGGGTGACAGGTGACGGGCGATGGTCACTGATGGGTGACAGGTGACAGGCGATGGTGCACGGCGGAACTGATGGCAGTCTCTGGTGACCGGTGAACTTTAGGCTACGTTCACATGTGAGCGTAGCGATCGCGGGCAGAATCACTGCGATTCTGCCCACGATCCAGAAATCATTGCAAATCGCGGGACGCCTGTGCGTTGCCCGTGATTTGCAATAGCACCCCAAACGCTGTGCGATGTTGCTGCGATTTCCGCCTGCCGAATCGCGGTAACATCACGCAAACAACGCATGACGCCCCAAAGAAACTCTTGTACCTTTTTTGGGCGTCATGCGATGTTTGCGCAATGTTGGGCGTCATGCGATGTTTGCGCAATGTTACCGCGATTCGGCAGGCGGAAATGGCGGCAACATCGCACAGCGTTTGGGGTGCTATTGCAAAAAACGGGGAACGCACAGGCGTCCCACAATTTGCAATGATTTCCGGATCGCGGGCAGAATCGCGGTGATTCTACCCGCGATCGCTGCGCTCACATGTGAACGTTATGGGTGTCAATTTCTGGGCCCTGATGAGGTGACTGTTGGGTGACAGGTGACATTGGGGGGGCTGAGGACCGTGTGGGGACCTTTATTAGTGTGATTTTACTTTTACAGGTACACAGAGCAGTAACTCACTGTTTCAAGCGGAGAGGAGAGAAGAGCTAGTAACAGTGAGTTACTGCTCTTTGTTTACATTTTGTGATCGGCTGTGAATGGATTCACAGCCGATCACATAGTAAACAGTCACTGTCAGTGACTGTTTACTACTGCCGGTGACAGCTGTGTTCCTACGGAATACAGCGCCACCGACATGACCGCGCTGCGCGCTCCCGATCGCGCATGCGCGGTCATCTCCCGGGCGCCTCCATTGTGATCGGCTGTGTCATTGGAACACAGCCGATCACGTGGGAAACAGCCACACCCATTGGCTGTTTCCCCCCTGCCGGTGACCGGGGTGTCCCGGGGACACCCCGACACCGGCAGTGCAGGGCGGCGCGCACGCGATCGCGCGCCTGCCCTGCATTCCTGGGATCACGTCATATGACGTCTTCCCAGGATAATGGTCGCACCGCTCCGCCGTCAATTGACGGCGGGCGGGCGGCAAGTAGTTAAACTACGGCCCTCAAGCTGTTGTGGAACTACACATCCCATGAGGCATTGTAAAACCTTGACATTCACAGACATGACTAGGCATGATGGGAATTGTAGTTCCTGAACAACTGGAGGGCCATAGTTTGAAGACCCTTGATCTAGGGTCTACAATGTCCAAAACACATTTAAGATTAGATTGTTTCTCATAATTTTAGGAATTGCGTTATGTTTCTCCTGGGATTATATAGAAAAAGCAACCAATAGTTCCTGGAATAATTAGGAGGCAATAAGATCCTGAGGGTCATAAATGTGTAGGGGCAGCTGCAGATATGTAACTTGAGAGCCCCGGTGCAAGAAACCATGAATGTCTCCCCTGGCCCCCGGCCGGGGCCCTTCTCACTGATCCCCGGGCCCTTTACTCCCATCATGGGCTCCCTTCCTGCTGTCTTGGGGTCCCTCCACAGTGATGGAATGCCAGGGCCAGGTCACAAGTGTGACCTTTGCGACCCCGGTAGTTCCACCACTGGTGTGAGTATTTTTTTAATTTTAATTTTCTTTTTTTATCATTTTATGTTATGTATTTATTTTTTTATAATTTTATTTTTTAGGACCCTTTAGGACTTTGGTGAAATATCAGGGGTCTAAACAGACCTCTGCTGTTTCACCTTTGAGACAGAGAAAGGAGATTGAGGACACCTCAATCTCCATCTCTGCAGTACAGAATGAATGAACAGGAATTGCTCTGTATAGAGCACCTATTCATTCACAAAATGAAGCATAGTAAACACAGTTTTCTATGCCTTAGCTATAAATGAAAAGAAAGAAAATTGCTAACTCTATTCATTAAGACAAGGAAGGGGCTGGTAAATGACACATTTACTGTCCCCTACCCTGCTCTCCATCCTGACAGTATTCCTGTAGCAGCCGGCGGGAGGGGGAAACCCGGCAGTGCTGCGGGAGGGGCAAGAGGGGGCCAGGAGAGAAAACACAGGGGTCCGGGGCAGCAGGACAGGGATTTGGGGGGGCGGCATGTAGAGCAACTAATGCACTCCTTTTTTATTCCTGCAGGGGCTAAATGTCTGCAGTAATGAGAGGAGTAAAAGTGGGCATTTAGCAGCTGCATGGAGGTATTCTCTACATGTCACCGTCCCTCCTATACAGATGTACAGGGGGCCGCATTAAAATGTTTCTCGTATGATACCAGAATGTATGATTTTTCATTTATTCGGCACATTATTCGTCCAAAAAAAAAAACTGAAGAGCAAGACCACGCATGCTTGGAAACAAAAGAATACATTACAATACAATACATTACATTACTTCCGAAGTTGTATTCTGTAGTATGAAAATTTTCGTACCTTTAGTAACCTCTTCATTTTCGATATGAGACTAGCATGCAAACAAAAAAAAAAGCAGATCATTTGTCCAATATTCTTATCATGTGTACTAGACTTTACAGTGTAGTTATTTAATAGAAGTGCAATAGAGGAAGCCAAAGGAAAGGGAGAACTAAAGTTACGTTACAGTTTTGTAATATACTGTATGTGTGTGTGTGTGTGTGTCTATATATATTGTCTTTGAAATGAAAGTACGCTTGATGCACACATAACTCCGTTGCGCTAATAAGTGCACTTTTGGATTTTAATATAGGCCAAGCGAAATCAATCCCGTTGTGCTAAAAAGCACAACAGTTCTCAGCTCTTTTGTATAAGGTAATGGAGTGTTCTCCAAAATTTGATGGAGCGATATAAGTACCTGAAATAAATAAATATAGTCACATGGGCTGCTCAGATGTTATCAAGGAGGAAATGCTCAGGGTAGTGTTGGGCAGACAGTTCCCGCCGAGCAAAAATTTGGCCAAACATTGGCTTTTCGCCCATTCCTCGAACACCCAAATTGACAGGGCATTTGACCATTTGTTAGACCCGCCGAATGCCTCACAGTGCACTGCGCGCCGCACAGTGCATTCTAAGCCCTGAATGGCTGAAGCTATGAAGGCTTTGGCCAATCAGGGCACAAAACACTATCAGAGCCATTAATGGAGAAAGTCATGATGACTTAGGCCAATCATGGCTCATTGCTCGTAGACCCACCCCACACTATAAAATGTTCCTTCCTAGAGAAGCTATTTGCAGTGTGATATTAGCGTGGAAATAGATAGAACAGGGCTTTGTTCCTTGCTATTAGCAAGTTAGTGTGCTGTTGAGATTCTTTTGTGAGTGTGGAGTGTCAGAGTAGTGTGAACTTAGTGGTAGAGCTCCTGTGCATTTTTACTGCAGTGTCAGTGTAGTGCATCCATGCAGTTTCACTGCTGTATATTGAAGTGTGTCAGTGTAGTGCGTCAGTGCAGTTTCACTGCAGTATATTGAACTTTGTCAGGCCACTTTTACTGCAGTGTATTGTAGTGCATCAGTGCACTTTTACTGCAGTGTATTGTAGTGTTTCAGTGCACTTTTACTGCAGTATATTGTAATGTGTCAGTGCACTTTTACTGTAGTATATTTATGTGTGTCATTGCACTTTTACTGCAGTATATTGAAGTGCGTCAGTGCATTTTTACTGCAGTATAATAATAAACTGCGTCAGTGCACTTTTACTGCAGTATATTGTAGTGCATCAATGCAGCTTTACTCCAGTATATTGAAGTGCATTAGTGCACTTCACTGCAGTATATTATAGTGCGGCAGTGCACTTTAACTGGAGTATATTGTAGTGCGTCAGTGCACTTTTACTGCAGTATATTGTAGTGTGTCAGTGCAGTTTTACTGCAGTATGTTGTAGTGCGTGAGTGCAGTTTTACTCCAGTATATTGAAGTGCATCAATGCAGTTATACTATAGTATATTGTAGTGTGTCAGTGCACTTTTACTGCAGTATATTGTAGTGCATCAATGCAGTTTTACTCCAGTATACTGAAGCGTATTAGTGCACTTCACTGCAGTATATTGTAGTGTGTCAGTGCACTTTTACTGCAGTATATTGTAGTGCATCAATGAAGTTTTACTCCAGTATACTGAAGCGCATTAGTGCACTTCACTGCAGTATATTGTAGTGTGTGAGTGCACTTTTACTGCAGTATATTGTAGTGCATCAATGCAGTTTTACTCTAGTATACTGAAGCGCATTAGTGCACTTCACTGCAGTATATTGTAGTGCATCAGTGCACTTTCACTGCAGTATATTGTAGTGCATCAGTGCAGTTTTACTCCAGTATAATGAAGTGCGTCAGTGCAGTTATACTATAGTATATTGTAGTGCGTTAGTACACTTTTACTGCAGTATATTGTAGTGCATCAGTGCAGTTTTACTGCAGTATATTGACGTGCATCAGTGCAGTTATACTATAGTATATTGTAGTGCGCCAGTGCTGTTTTACTGCAGTATATTGTAGTGCATCAGTGCACTTTTACTGCAGTATACTGAAGTGCCTCAGTGCACTTTTACTGCAGTATATCGTAGTGCGTTAGTGCAGTTTTACTGCAGTATATTGTGTGCATTTATGTCAGTGGCAGTTCTAAAGTTAAAGTGCACCAAACACCACTTTCCATTGATTAAAGTGCATTCAAATACACATGTCCCCATCTCTTCTACATTTCGGTAATAAGCCCCCCCCCCCCCCCCATCATGTCTAGGAGGCCAACAAGGAGAGGCAGATGTTCCCATGGCACTGTGAGGGGGGTCTGCAACATATATGTCCACAGGCAAAGGTGGACACGGTCTGTCCTCAGACAGGTCACCATTTTCTCTGTTTAGTGATGTTGCCCGTGCTATCCAGCCACAGCATACAGAGGAGGTGGTGGACTGGCTTACAAAACCATCCTCATCCTCCTCATTCTCTATCACCCAAGCAGAGACTAGTGCACAGTCCACTGCATTTGCCAGAGCTGTTTATTCTGCCTCCTTGTCCACAGCATTATGCATGGAGGAATCAGCAAAGTTATTTGATAAAAGCACCAGTCACTTGCTCCTTGACAATGCACAGGCATTACTTGATTCTGATTTTGGTTCTGAATCTGAGGTTGAGGAAGGTAGGAATATGAGCCTACAGAGAGGGGAGAACACTGGTAAACAAGAAATTTGAAGTCATGTTCCCCTACCGCAGGGTATTGCCAAGTTGCCTCCAGTGATAATGAGGATGGAGGAGATGATGATGAGGTCACTGACGCGACTTGGGTGCCAGACAAAGCAGAGGAGGAAAGTGAGGGTGAGGCACAACCCCAATGAGCCAGTATGTACTCCAGAGGCAGCCATCATGGAAAAGTAGAGAGCAGCCACCCTATTGCAGCAGATTGTGGAGCTGTTATCTCCCGGCCCACTTCCCACAGCTCAGCTGTCTGAGCTTTTTTTAGCACTTATGCAGCCGATTGCAATTTGCAAACTTTGACTCAAGCAGATCAAGCGTGGCAAAATCACCAGCCATTTGGGGACCACATGCAGGAACAGGACATGAAATTCACAATCCAATAAAAACAGAGTTTTACACTCAGTCACTCCCATACAGTATACACAATCCCTCCCCTCTGTCTGATTACATTATCACATGCAGATGAAATTGTATACAGAAACCAAATTAACCTGAACTAATTATCTAGCCATCTGGACAGAACAATGTGAGGCCATTAACATCTAACAATGGGACAGGGAGACTTAACACAATACACATCACACCTCAATAGATAGACAATAGGACAAGACTGCCAATGACAGTCTGTCCATCTCCTACATTGAAGTACATGAAATACACATCTACGTATTGCTATGATTATTTAGGTGTCACAGACTTCATGACAACAGGCTATAGGTCTCACAGTGTAAAGTGGGATTAAATCTTTATATTTCTTGAGAGATATTGTTGATAAATACTACTCTCCCATTTGAAGTTATCCAAACCATTTTCTCAGTGTCCCTTAAGTATCTGTCTTTCACTCCTAGTGACAGTGAGTACCGTCACACATAATGATTGATCCCACCTTAATTACCTCAGTTCAGCTAATATTTCCTCATAGCTGAGCTCTTCCATGCCTCTTTATCAGTTTGGTTGCCCTTTTCTGCACCTTCTCCAGATTCCCAATATGCATTTGGGAAACTGAACTGCATATTCCAGATGAGATCTCACTAATGATTTGTACAGGGGCAAAATGATATCTATTTCTCTGGTGCCTATATCTCTTTTATTACAAGAATTTATTTTGCTTTCTTTAGAAACTGCTACTTGGCATCACATTCCATTATAAGGTCTATTAGCTACCAGAACATCTAGATTCTTCTCGACTTTTGACTCCCCTAGTTGTTCCCTTCTTAGAATGTATGATTTAAGCCCCTACGTGACTAGCATTGATTAAATTTAATTTATTGAAATCGATTGACATTGATCAACATTAAATCTCATGTACCACATACTTGCCCAATTAAACAATCCAGTAAGGTCTGCTTGTAAGTTGGAGACATCCTGTAAGGACAGTATCCCACTACATAGCTTGGTGTTGTCTGCAAATACAGAAATTGTACATTTAATCCCAAACTTTATATCATTTACTGTTTAAAAACGTTAGGGACCCAGCACTAAACCTTGGGGTACACCACTAAAAACTTTGAACCATTTTCTTTGACCTACATTCCTTTAGCCAATTTTCTATCCTTTTATAGACTGTTTTGTATGCCCATAGACTTTATGCAATATAAAAGCTGTGTGTGGAGAACTTTGCCAAATGCTTTTGCAAATTCCAAGTATACTATATGCACAACCATTCCTTTTGTTTACTTTCTCAAAATTAGAGCAGATTTGTTTCACAACTTCAGACTTTTGTGAATCCATGCTTACATCATAGCTACTTTGTAAAGATTGTGATCTCTTTTTTAAAGTGGGCTTTTGAAAACCTATTGCTACCAAGCTAGTCATTAAAGAGTCCCTAAAATTAGAAACAATGGCTTTGAAACAACAGAGCTCAACTCTTTGAGGTCATGTGGGTGTAAGTCATCTGGTCCAGGTGCTTTATTTTGTCTTTGTCTTTATCTGTTTTGAGTCATAACTGCAGTGTAGGTGAGCATCATGGGAAAGGTAGTTTCAAAACATCTGGGTTGCCAAGGTTCACCATCACTGCACTAGAGCCACTGGTTCGTTCCTGCTACTGTCAATCAAATCTGGTGAGGAGGGAGCAGGTGGCAGGGCCAAGCCACTCTATGGACACACCCAGCCCGGCTCAGGAGCTCATTCGCATTGCCTGCCTCCATAGCAAGTGGCTTGCTATGGGGGCAGACAGAGAAGAGGAGTGGATAGCACTGGCAGGGGACCACAGAAAAGAAGGTTCAGGACTGCTTTGTGCAAGACCATTGCACAGAGCATTTAAGTATAACATGTTTGTTATTTTAATTTAAAAAAATAGCTTCAGTAATGTTTTAACCACTTTACCCCCAGCCCTATTTCGGACACTTTTTGTTCACAAGTTAAAACCAGTATTTTTTCCTAGAAAACTACTTAGAACCCCCAAACATTATATATATTTTTTTAGCAAAGACTCTGGAGAATAAAAACGCCATTTTTTTGGAAAAAATTTGAAAAATCACATTTCACTGCATTTAAAAAATACTAAACAGTAAAGTTAGCCCATTTTTTTTGTATATTGTGAAAGATGATGTCACGCCGAGTAAATAGATACCAAACATGTTACGGTTTAAAATTGCGCCCCCCGTGGGATGGCGACAAACTACGGTCAATAGAGATCTCAATCTGCGACGCTTTAAATTTATTTAACGGTTACCAGTTTAGAGTTAGAGTGTAGCTCTTTTTTTTAAATTATTGCCCACGCTCTGGCGATCGCGGCGATACGGTGTGGTTTGAACAGCGATTTCATTTGCGGCTCGACTTGCGTATACGTTTTTTTTTGTGCGCGAGCTAACGGTGACGGGGGCGGCTAAATTTTTTTTTTTTCCTATTTATTTTTTCTTTTTTTTTAACTTTATTACAGTTTTTAAAAAAAAAAAAAAAATCTGATCACTTTTATTGCTGTCACAAGCAATGTAAACATCCCTTGTGACACCAATATGTGTGACAGGTACACTTTATGGAGGGATCGAGGGTCTAAAAGACCCTAGACCCCTCCACTACACTTCCCTGTATGCAAAACGCCGAAAACGTCATTTTTGCATACAGCCGTTTTTCAAATCTGCCGCCTTTTGCAGCACAGTAACCCGGATGTGACGTCATGGACGCCGCCTCCGGGTTACGACATCGGAGACCCGATCGATGCCGTTTCCGGCATTCATCGGGACTCCATCCAGCCGGCGGACGCGCCGGCTGGGTGCTCGGGGCTCCCGGTGGGACGGGAGCCCCGAGCAAAGCCGCGGAAGGCGGCGGGAGGGGGGGGACGTCCCCTCCCACCCCCCGGTAACGATCGAGCGGCTCCCGAGCCGCATCGATCGTTACCGACGGAAAGCCGACCGTTGGCTTCAAACAACGGTTCCGGGATGATGCCTCTAGCTAGAGGCATCATCCCGGTATAACCACTCAAAGTCAGCCGACGTAGATCTACGTGGCTGGTCGTTAAGTGGTTAATAGTACAGTCATGTGAAGAATGAAGCCAAGGTTCAATTCTGGTTCTCTTCATACACTATTAGTCCTACTGAGAATACAGGCACTTAGTAGCTTTGCTGTCATAAGTTAAGGTGTATGCCTGGTAGTAGGTAATGCAGCAAAGTCAGACAAGAGAGTTCTGTAGGATCTGGGACATTTGGGGTATGCAATTAACCCAGGTGTCCAGCAGTGTTACCAACTCCTTATCAAATCTTGCAAAATGTACCAGTGGAGTAATATTTTTATTGACAAATTCAAATATGACAAAAACTTGTACTGAAATCAAAAACAATTTAAGAAAAAATATATATATATATATTTTATACACAGTAAGTAAACTGCTTTGTTTTTTAGGAAAAGCTCAAGTAGCAGATATTTTTAAAATAAAAGTACACACATTATACCCAATACCCAAAACAGTATGTAGAGAGAGCATTTGGGGGCAAAAGTGGGGATTTTAATGGTACCGTACTAAGACAAATATAAATGTAAATTAAAGACTGTTTTTATACAAACAAAATCTTTGAAATTTTATTGCAAAAATATAAAAGACAAAGGACACAAAAACACAAGAGTATATGTGTACAATGGTACAGAATTGTGTGAAACACAGTTCGATGCAGTTGATAATCAAACTACACCAATAGGGTCATACCACTTGGTAGTAGAGTCCCTGGCTTACAGGTGAGTCGGGTAAAATTATCTACATATAATTCCCATAATACCCAACATGTTTCGCGGAGATCTGCTTCTTCAGGTGAGTGGGATGCTTTAATAATAAAGAGCATACATATACTCATAAAAAACAGTCACCACCAGCTCATTAGAGACCCAAAGAGCATCAAGATGTGTAATCTCCCCCAGGCGGGGGCATGGAGGCAGCCAACAAAAAGCTCCCATAGATATACTAATTGAAAATCATCCAATGAGGCAGGCAGATGAATAACTAGGCGGACGGTAGAGCAGCTGGAGAAGCTCAAATGGCTAGAAACTGGAGATTTGTAAACAATGTGAAGGCGCTCAGTCCTACATAAAGTGGAACAGCTGAAAGATATTATATCTGCTGCCCCAGAATTTTAAAAGTATGGAACTAATAAAAATTATTATAAATGACAGGTTTAAGAGGCGCTGATATAAAAGCTGGTATATAACTTACTGTAAATATTAAAAATATCTGCTTATAAAAATCTTTAGTGTATAAAAGTGATGAAGTGCATATGCTGGACAGTGCTACATATACGCATGAAGCGGATACAGTGCTGCATATAAGCATGAATCGGATAACATAAATATCACAAAAATTAATTCATGTGCAATAGTCCAATATGTGCAAATAACGCAATAAATAAATGTACTTAAAATAAAATATATATAACTAATAAAATGCTATGGTGTGACACTAATAGTCAAGATATTATGACTCAAAGTGACTAAAGTGTGAATCACTCAAATGTGATGATTGACCGTGCAAATAATGTGCTCTTATGAACAATGGTAGAGTCCATATAGTGGTATTAAAGGTGGACAAGAAATATCTTGTAAAGTGAACTAAAATCATCCGATGTACTCAATCTGTGATCCAGTGATCCAGTGAGCAAGGAGTGGATAATAAAATGCGCTCACCAGAAAGATGTGCATCTCACAGACCCTGCAGGCATTTGAATTTATATAAATCGCTCTTTAATCCTCCTCCATCAATCCCTTTCAATAGGAGGTGCGTTATTCACCAGCTTTATATCAGCGCCTCTTAAACCTGTCATTTATAGAAACTGGAGATGTTGGTAAAATGCATATGGAGACTGTGTGTACCGTTGACTAAAAGGATGAGAGGTAATCCATAGCCAAAAGGTCAGGTCATATAAGCTCCAGAGGCATTAACTGCTTGCCGACCGCCGCAAGTAGATTTACTGCGGCGGTCAGCCCCTGCCAGGCAGAGTGACGTTAATTAACGTCACTAGCCTGGGAGGGTCTGGGGAGCGAGCACGCGCCCGCGGAGGCGCGCTCCCGCTCCCGCGCGGTCACGCATCCCCCCGCGCGTGTGACCAGCGGACCCGATGTCCGCCGGCCACTCGGCGATCGTCGGGGGAAGAGGGAGAATGTCAGGCAGCTTGTGTAAACAAGCTGCCTGTCATTCTCCTCGCTGTAAAGACACTGATTACACGGATCTAGTATGTAGATCCGTTGATCAGTGTCCTTACAGCTAGAGCCACAGCCAATCACAGTAAGAATCACGCCCCTAGGGACACACACAGCCCCTCCCTCCCAAATAAAGTTAACCCCTTCACTGCCAGTGTATTTTTACAGTAACAGTGCATATATATAGCACTGATTACTGTAGAAATGTCACTGGTAACCCCAAAAGTGTCAAAAATGTCAGTCAAGGGTCCGATCTGTCCGCCGCAATGTCGCAGTACCGCAAAAAAAATTGCAGATCGCCGCCATTACGCGTTAAAAAAAAAAACAACAAAAATGACAAAAATCTTTCCCTTTGTTAGTAAACGCGATAACTTTTGCGCAAACCAATCAAAATACGCTTTTTGCGATTTTTTTTACCAAACATAGGTAGGATAAAACAAATTGGCCAAAAATGTTAAAAAATTTTGATTTTTACATTTTTTTTTTGGGGAATTTCATATAAAAAAATGTGAAAAATATTGCTATTTTTGCAAAATTGTCGCTCTTTTTTTGTTTATAGCGCGTGATCAAAAAATCGCACAGGTGATCAAATACCACCAAAAGAAAGCTCTGTTTGTGGGAAAAAAAGGACGTCAAATTCGTTTAGGTACAGCGTCGCACGACCGCGCAATTGTCCGTTAAAGTCACGCAGTGCTGAATCGCAAAATACCCCCTGGTCTTTTAGCAGGAAAATCCTCCGGGGCTTAAGTGGTTAATGCCTAGTGTAACAGCCAGCCAGGTGTCCGCCGCCGAGTGTTTAGCTTTGTTTTTTAGTTTGAAATTCAGACAGTGGGCTCCATTTACGAAAGGCTATTGCATGTGGTATTTGTCACGTGACACATTTTTCTCAAATATCACATGTGATGCAGTATTTACCTTTAAAAAGTCAATTCACTAAAGGAAATAAATGAGTTAGATGCATGCAATAATTAAGTAGAGGCCCAGGCATGTGATATTTAAGTAGTCTCTACTTTTCCCGGATCAGTTCTCCAGTTACCTCATAGAAAAGCCACTCGGATTCTGTGAGGGGAGCCTTCTCCCCTGTGTCAGCCATTGCAGAGAAATATCCACAACGCGTCAAGAAGCCTATGGGTAACATTAACCACTTAAGCCCCGGAAGATTTTACCCCCTTCCTGACCAGGCCCTATTTTGCGATTCGGCACTGCGTGACTTTAATGGACAATTGCGCGGTCTTGACATCCTTTTTTTTCACCACAAACAGAGCTTTCTTTTGGTGGTATTTGATCACCTGTGCGATTTTTTGATCATGCGCTATAAACAAAAAAAGAGCGTCAATTTTGAAAAAATAACAATATTTTTAAAAATTTTTATGAAATTCCCCAAAAAAAATGTAAAAATCAAAATTTTTTAACATTTTTGGCCAATTTATTTTCTGCTACATATGTTTGGTAAAAAAAAATCACAATAAGCGTATTTTGATTGGTTTGTGCAAAAGTTATTGCGTTTACTAACTACAGGGAAGATTTTTGTCATTTTTGTTGTTTTTTTTTTTAACGAGTAATGGCAGCGATCTGTGATTTTTCTGTTACTGTAAAAATGACACTGGGAGGGAAGGGGTTAACTTTATTGGAGAAGGAGGGGTTAAGTGTGTCCCTAGGGGCGTGTTTCTAACTGTGCAGGGATGTGGTTTTTCATGTAACAGCAGAGATCTACAATCCTACATAGCAGGACCGTATGATCTCTGCACTTACACAAGGGAGAATGACAGGCGGCTTTGTTTACATTAGCCGCCTGCCTTTCTCCCTCTGTAACTGACGACCACGAGTGACCGCCGGCCACTCGCGCGGAGGTGTCCGAGAACGAGCGGGAGCATGCCTCTGGCGGCGTGCGCTCGCCCCCTATTGGCTCACAGGCTAGTAACGTACCGGTACGTCACTTTGCCTGCACAGGGGTGACCGGCGCAGTATATATACTTGCGGCAGTTGGCAAGTGGTTAAGGCTCCTTTGCGCAAAAATTTGTTTCTAATGCTATACATGTTCCTGCTTCTGTTAAAAAAAGGGTACATCGCTAGAGCAGATGGTGGCATATTAGGAATAGACAAGTATTCTTACAAAGGTGTGTAATTTGAGCTGTTAGGAGAGGGGTGTCATGAGTTTGAAGGTTTGGCAGATGGATATCAGAGTGAGACTTTCAAGAACATCAGAGAATGACAATGGCTATTCACTAGTAAGACAAAACAGACATGTCCAAAGATCAAGCAAAGACTTTACCAAATATCACAGCAAAAATTACTTTAAAGTGCAATTAAATGCAAATCTTTTTTTTTTTTTTTTTGTAATTTGAATAGAGTAAGGGAGGGTTAGAACCCCCCTCTTTTTTGCCATCTGTGTCCCATTGGAGAGATTTCCCCTCTATTATTATTTCGATGTCAAATTGTGGGATTTTCTTTTCGATTCACTTTCAATGATAAGGTGAAATAGTAGAAATAGACAAGGTGAATCACAGACAGTAATAAAAACTGACAGATGTTTCAATCCCTCTGCGCTGTATATATCCCTCTGAATATGATGATATGAGATAAAATACCAATTAGTTTTATGAGATAAAGGCTGCAAATTTCGATGGAATAACGCTTGCCTTGTTTTACGAGCGTTTTTTGATGATTTGCAAAAAAATGTTTGAGATTTTACTGCTAATCTTAAAGCAGTAGATAAGGTTTTGGGATTTGAACCCCTTGTTACAAAGATTTAGCCTGTCTAAATATGTAACCAGGGGCTTTGAACTGAATGGCTTGTACTGATGTCTAGTTCATTATTTACATCTTCTGTTTATTGCTCTTAACATTAAACCTGGGAACTTCTGGAAGTCAATGAGGCTGAGAATAGGAAAAAGGGAAGGGCAACAGTGGAGCACATTGCACCAAAGTAGGGATATTGGTCACACTACATGCATGGTAAAACAGAGGCAATGGATGTTCGTAATGTCCTGCAACAATCTGAAGTGTTTATTATTGAAGCACATACTATACTGCATTTAACAATGCTCCAGCATAGGTGGTGCCAGTGGGAGGAACAAATTCTGCAGTGACCATAGCGTCAGTGAGAGGAAATGAAGAGGGTAGGTGCGTGTCCAGAGAAGTGGAACCCTACCTGCTTTTCAAGAGGACACCAAAGTGCAGTGATGGCGAACCTTAGCACCCCAGATGTTTTGGATCTACATTTCCCATGATGCTAAACTACCCTGCAGAGTGCATGAGCATCATGGGAAATGTAGTTCCAAAACATCTGGGGTGCCAAGGTTCCCCATCACTGCCATAGTGGCATGGTGACAAATAAGGGTTGCATGGTGGCAAGCCAACATCTAGAGGATGTTGTCATGATACAGTGACAGGTGTGGAATAGGTAGTAAACAACACCGTTTTATGACTGGGGATGAGCAACAAAAGTGTGGAAGTCAACCTTTTTCCAAATCAAATCATAAAAACATTCAAACACACTGCACTGTCTTAGAGCATAACTTCAGGTAGAACAAAATTCCTCCCTTTTAGTGAGGCTGCCCCCTTTAACTGCCAAAGTTTAAATGCTTGGGGAAATCAGATTTACTTACTTCATCCTTCACTTCTGCAGTAGCCAGCACCCCTTATGCTCCAGTGGTGGACTGTCCCTCGGCATCCTCCCCTTCAATGCAGGACCGGTAACCACAGAGAAATAGGGTTAAAGAGGCTGCAGAGCCTGGTCTTATAGTGCAGAGGGAGCAGAAAGATCAGCAAAAAAATTATTTTTTTGTACGCCTAGAACTAAACAAGCATTTAACCCTTGCAGCCTTACAGTGCAGGGCCAGCCCCACTGAAGAAGAGGATTTTTACTTTCCGTGGAGCTCAGCTTTAATCCAGACCCACTTACACACCCTTTGTACAAATATATATGCAATATATACAGTATCTCAATGTGGCCACACAAAAAAAAAGAAGCTATTAGAAATGCTAAAAACTATTTTTTTCCACTAAAGTATGGGGTGTTAGATAAGCTATTCTGAAAAAGCATTTTCTTTATCCAGGTAAATCTGCTTTTCCTGAGCATTCATCCCTTGCAGTGCAGTGTCAGCCTCACTGCAAGGGTGTATTTTTATTCAAACTGGAATTGGGCTGTAAGTGCAATGTGTTTGTATGATTTAGTTTGGAGGAAGGCTTACTTCCACACTTTTGCAGCTAATCCCTGGTATAATATTTATAATGCTGTGTTTTGTACAATCTGTATCCTACCTGTCACCGTATCACCACAGCATCCCCTAGCTGTTGGCTTCAGTGCCAATGCAGCACTGGGGGCATAGGCATACCTCCAAACTTTTTGAAATGAGAATGAAGGATGCCTATTGGCAAAAGTATGTAGGCATAGGAGACAACCCCTGCCATGCCCCCTTAAAGGACAACTATACAAAAAAAAAATGATTGCTTGAAACCACAATTGCTTTTTTTACCACTACTATTCCTTTATACTGACTTTTGAAATTTACAAATGCAGCAATTTAGAAATTGGTTGAAATGTTTAGCACTGGGAATTCACTTTTTGAAAACTAAAAAGTGCATTTTATATACAACTACAGAGATCAGACCAAAATGAGGGATAAATGAGGAGGAAAGAGGGACAGAGGGACTTTGTTCCAAATGAGGGACAGTCCCTCGAAATCAGGGACAGTTGGGAGCTATGGCATAGTGGAGAAGAGGCTGCTTAGTGCAGAGGGGAGCTTAAGGGAGCAGAGGATCGGGTAAGAAAAACTGATTTTGTTATTTCTCTAGAACTAAATGTGCATTTAACCCTTCCACTGGAAAGGTGTATTTTTTCTTTCATTGGAGTTCAGTTTTTATCCAGATCCAGTGATGCACCAATTGTACAGACATATGAAGATAAATCATTGCTTTGAACTCCTTAACCTCCACCCATCTCTCTCCCCCCCCCCCCAATTGAAATTTGAAAACCTTTGGAAGTTGCAGGCTTGGGCGATTAGAGGTGGCATATTTTTGCCAGAATGATTAGATGATAGTGGGATCATGCTACACGTCCCGCTTTCCACTCATGTTTATGGTTTGTCATTTGCAGCAGAAATTCTGCGAAAGCACCTTCATAGGATTTGCAAATTTATACAGTTGTAATATGTAATCTATGTAATACTATTGATATTATTTTAATATTATTTAACATTTTCTGCTTCCATATTTTCTAATAGATCAGCATCTGTCTCACTGATGCATGATGCATGGCTAATCAGCACTTTTTTTCTTAAAATACATTATATACATATATGATGAATGTAAGTTTTTGGTCACACAAAAAAAGATGTGTATATTGATGTTCAATTTAAATGTCAGTCTGCAGTTTGTTGTTTTCAACATCAGCTGTCCTTTGAAGTGGACTGTTTTTATAGCTGTCATTCACTGATGTTTACATGTTTGTTTTTAATACATAATCTTAATTGACCTCTCTTGACTTTTATTTTTTTTTTGTTTGTTTTTTTTGTTTTTTGTCTTTTTATTGGGCTATTCCAGGAGCCATGGCTAATCATCTTATTACCAATGCTCTGCTTCGTCCTCGTGGCACTAACAATCCTTATAATACATTGCTCGGGGAATTGGCTGTCTATAACAACCCTTCTGTAAGCATATACAAATTACAAGGTGTGCTCGAGTTTTCTAAATATTTTTAGTAAAGTCCCATTGTGCCTTTTTGTATTGCCATTTTTAATCTATAAAGCACAATACATATTTCAGTCAAACTTTCTTAATGCCTGAAATGTAGCAGTCTGAACTGCCTAGTCAGGCTGTTGATATCAGTAGTGTTTATCATTTAGCATATGTGCTGACAGAAAATACTCACTATTGATTTCAATAAGTTGATTGATTGGAATAGCACATTTTGTTGTAGTTTTCTCATTGCATTTTTTGCTTCACATTTTTATGTTTCAGCTGCTTATTATGTGCTACATCAAGTACATTTCCATTAAATTGTTAAATTTCTCTTTTTATTCTTTATTTTCTTATTACATTATAGTTGTGAAGTTTTAACTTGTATTACGCGTTATTTCAGTGTTTATTTTTTACAACTTAATAAAACAGGTAAGTGTAACTTAGATGGCTGTAATCATACTTGACTAATTCAGTTTGTGTATTTCATATTCTAGATTGGTAGTGGAAGTTTGTCTTTGCCTTCAGTTTTTATTTTGTAAATCAGTTATGATTGCGTACTTTGACACATGGAATGAGCACTCATACTTTTAGAAATCGGTTTTCATTTTTTTTTTTTACAAAATCACAGAATGTGTGTTTATAAAAGGCACCTTTGCATCAATATAAATGGAATCCATAAATACCTTATTCTTTTTTAATTTTTAGCATCAGGTTTTTAATAGAACTTTGGATAATGGAACAATGTATTTTTCACCTGGATTGCACATGGATATAATCATACAAGAGTAACTCATAGAGTTACTATAATGCCTGAGAAAGGATGAGATTCTAGACACCTTATATGTATCACACAGGTTATTAAATGGCTTCATTGACAGACAAAAAAAAAAATCACAAAAACAAAAGCTTTAATCCAAATTCCCACTTTTTTAAACAAAGTCCACGAGGGAGATCCTTGACAACTTTTTTGCTTCATGCATCTTTCATCAGGCTCCTTTTAATTAAAACAAATAAAACCAGTTAAGATTGGGCCACATATGGGCACAGAAACATAATGCCATTCTTAGAACACCACTACATCTGATTGGGGACAGGAATGAGGGTCCTAATTTTAATATATTTCAGCCAAATTGTATTCCTGAAATAAACTGAGCCTTGCTTGCTGAATGGTGCAGAAAATGCTTTTATTGATTCTCCTGAACATAATGGCCCATCCCCTGCATTGTGGGTGACAATTCTGTTACCTCTAAGTGGAAATTCTTTTTTTTTTTTTCTTGTTATCTAAGTCTCCATGAGGGAGATTTTTACTGTCCTCAAGATTAACAGGGACAACGACAGTAACAAAACAATCATGAAAAAATAGTTTTTAGCCCCTCTTGTTGTCTGTGTTCCCATTAGAGTGATTCTCACTTCCAGTCCTGACACAACAGGAATTGAAGAAAAACCTCTCCAATTAGGTAGAAATAAAAACTTAAAGTGGCACTAAAGGAAATACCAAACATGTTATACCTACCTGCTGTGAGCAATAGTTTTGCACAGAGCAGCCCCGATTGTCATCTTCTTGGGTACCCCACTGGCATTCTGAGCTCCTCCCTCCTGCTGAGTGTCCCCATAGCACGCTGATTGCTATGGGGGCACTCCTGTTTACCATCTCTCAAGCCCTGCTCCCCTCCCTTCTCATTGAGTGTGACTGCTCCAGTGGGAGGGAAGCTGCACACAGAAGGTTTTTTTTACCTTCATGCATAAAGTGCATGAAGGTAAAAAAAACCTTCAACTTTTAAAACCACTTTAAGAGGGGTAAATTCTTAAAATCGAGCACACTAAAATAGTAAAGACATAGTTTACTATGTACTTTATAAGCAGGTGATTTTTGGAATATTTTGGACAATGTTGAGGTCCCTGATAGGAAGCGCAGTGCGCTTTATGCATGCACAGCAGGTGACGGGCTGTGAAGCCACATGACTTTACTGTCAGTTTCCATTAGTCAGGATGGCGGCGGGGGCAGCACCCAAAAGCCAATTGAAAAATCAGCTGGGGTACCGACATTGTGGGATCGATGGACAGGTAAGTGTCCTAATATTAAAAGCCAGCAGTTGCACTATTTGTAGCTGTTGACTTTTCATTTTTTGGCCGGGGGGGGGGGGGGCTGAAGCTCCTCTTTAAGCTTTAACTGAGCCATTTCCTCTGCTACCTCTGTCTCTAGAAATCCTGATAATGAAACGTCATTACTGTATAGTCAAGTAGTAACTCAAATAGCAATGAAGTGATAGGTTTTGATTATGGGTGACTTTAACATGTCTGATTAACTAATTTTCGAGTTGCTATTACAAGTAATGGAGGCAATAAATAGGGTTTCTCTAAAACAGGTAGTAAAAAGCCCAACCCCAGGTGGTCATATTCTAGACCTAGTTCTGACAAATAAGATTGATTGTCTTATGTTGAGGTGGGAGAAATTTACTGTGAGTGCCTGGTATGGATAGGCTGGATCACGTACATGCATATAATCCAGCCTGTTTCAGGTTAGGGGCATGCCGCTTCAGCAACCGCTGTTTCTGGTGGACTGGCTATGCGATCACATGATCACAAAGCTGTTAAGAATTAATTTTATTATTAAAAGCTGTGTTTCCTGCAGACTGATATTGTAATTAGCGCACAGCTATCACATAGTACCTGGGTCAATCACAGCGCCCTGTACCATGTGGTTAGCTGTAGCAAATCGCAAATCACTAGCAATCACAGCGGTCATGAATGTAACCCATTCAACCTATTCAATGATCATCATTGTAACAGCAATCAAAGTATATAATTAAAAAAAAATCCATGATCCTCTCCCTACTATGGTGACACTGAACTACTCTGATGAGATTATGTTAAAAAATTAAAAAAAAAAAAAAAAAGAAAAGAAAATATTTTTTAACATACGATCACCAAGTCAGTATCCCATCAAATTTTCAGTCTTTTTTCGTTTACATAGCAAAAACAAAACTCCAGTGGGGTGGATAAGGTTCAAGAGGGAAGTATTTTCAATATGACACCAAGTTTAAGAACAGGGGGACATGACCTCAAACTATCTAAATACAAAATGAGTACAGCGCAATCTTCTATTTGGAAATAGAGATCTCAGTGTTGGAGGTGAGCTGCTAACAGTGGTGGTGAATTGTTCGAGCACCTGTTTTTCAGTTGATTATCACACAGAGGTGGCACGATTATCTTTATGCCCCGTACACACGTACCAATTGCCGGCCGTAAATATTCGGCCGACGACCGATCGGCCGATTGTAGGCTTGTTAGCATGATGCTTCCGACAGCCGACAGCGCACTTTCGGCCGAACAGAATCTGTCGTGCAAGCATTAAAATTTTTGTTGGCCAACACCAGAATGGCCGATTGTTCGCCAGTCAGTACAGATTTCGGCCGACAGACAGCAGATTAGCAAGACTGGGCATGCTCAGAAAAGAAAAAAGACAAGGAAAGTTAACCATCACATGACATCACTTCTGCAGTCGGCTGTTGTTGGCCGACAAAATTCGTGTGCAGTCTTTTGCAGTTTTCAACAGAAACAGACACGACAGCCCTGGACAAAAGACGGCCGATCGTTCGGCCGACGATCGGTACGTGTGTACGAGGCTTTATGCCTAGGATTGATTGAAGGACTACGCATTTTTTTTTTTACTTTTTATGTTGACTTACTTTTAAACAGACACATTGTAATATGAATGTATTTGAATTATGATATTTGTTTTTTATATGATTTAGTCACATTTAAACACAGATGATTCACGTTTGTTATGCTTTCACTTATGTAGCAATTTTTTGGTGCACTGAGATCACTATTTCCAAATAGAAGATTATGCTGTACTCATTTTGTATTTAGATTGTTTGAAGTGAGGTGAAGGCACTTGTAGAGCACTGGCAGCAATCAGTTAATTACTATTTAGTATTTATATGTATCTTTGTGATTTTTTTTTTAATTGTAATTGTGCTGATTAAGATATTATAATTTGTTTAATGACCTCAAACTGATAGGAAGAAAGGGTAGTTGATGCTTGGAATAGCCTTCCAGCAGCGGTAGAGGTAATGAGTCAGTCAGCAGTAAGGCCGGCCATAGACATAGCAATTTCTTCCCTGCAACCAACAGACAGTGTTGACAGAGAAATCCCTCTCACCAAGCCCTTGTGTTCTCCCAGCAGGAGGGCGGGAAAAGCCATTCTTTCCAGGAGAAGACACTGATTGCTAATGACTATAACAGACGCTTGTAATAATTGCATGTAAAACCTGGTAGGCTGATTGATCAAACAACTTGGGTACATACAGCCTGCCCATACATAGTTTGATTCTTGACTGGTTCCTGTTGAACCAGCTGAGATTTGAACCATCTATGGCCGGGTTTAGTGGCTTCAAATATGCTTGGGACAAACATAGATCTATACTCAGACAAAAAAAGTAAAAAAACAAAATATAAAAACATGTAACTACATGGACTACTTAGTTTTTTTTCTGCCAATACTTTGCTATGTTTCTAATTCACTGACTTGAATAGCCAGTTAATGTTGCTAAGTGCATGTAAACAGCAAGGTGTATTTCTTCAAAAGTACTTGTACTTCTAAACATAATTGGGTAGCTAGGTGCCAAACTGTTTCCTGTTTCAACTATTTGACTGTATGTAACTGTTCAACCTGTATTCAACTATTTAGCACTGTTTCTATAAACAGTATTACCACTTTTTAACTGTGGATGTAGCCTCATTTTTCACCCATATATCTTGTGATTTTGAGCTTAAATCCATTAGTACCTATTTAATTTTATTTTTTAAGGAATTTTCCCTTTTTTAGAACAGATTTTTATTACATTTTGGATTTCTTTATCTACAAAAATTAGGTACTGCAATGGGGAACTATTTACACCCAGCTAGACTTATTGAAAAAAAAACTATTCAAACCCTTTATTTCTTATCTGAATAATATATTTTTTCTACAAGAAATATAGCAATTATCTCATTTTTATTTTTGTTTTTATTTAAAGTGAATCAATTGTGGATTACAATTTCATAATATCTGAAGTCTTTAGTTAACTAGAAGTCAACTTCCTTTAAAATATTTTTGCAATAATCACATTGCCTAAGAACACATACAAAATAATTTCCAGTTAATGAATATATTGGTGATTTGAGTGGTGAGTAAACACTCACTACTCAAATCACCAATATATTCATTAACTGGATTTTATTTTGTATGTGTCCCCAGATAATGTGATTATTGCAAAAATATTTTAAAATAAGTTGACTGTCACAACTATTAAAGGTTCCACTGTAAGCTGTGAGGAAGACATCTTTGCTGAATTTGTTTATTAGACATTGTATTTTTGTTACAGAAATTTAAAAGCTGTGTTTAACACCAACAAACACTCAAAGCATTTGCTGAAAGGAAGTTTTAACAAATTGCTAGAGATCAAATTCCATACAAGCTACCTCCAGCTTTTAAAACATGTTTTAATATCTATAACAACCAATGTAGAAGTGCAATCAATAAATATCAATCTATTTTAGAACAAGATGCTATCTTAAAGTTTAATTTACCAAAAGATCTGAAAAATCATATTTAGAAGAGCTAAAACGATTCAAAACCTTGTTGTAAATGAAAAAGACCACCTGCATTTACTCATTGGTAGCAACAAAGAAAAGGAACCCCACATATGTAATCTATATTCCTAAATGTCCTTGCAATATACAGTATATTAGAAGGATACAGCAAACAATAAATCAAAGAATTAATACATGTAAATAAAATATTATAAAAGGTTTCGATAATCACAATGCGGGAAATTCAATAAAACTGCTGTGCCAATTTTCTTGCATTAATCCTGCATGTTATGTGTGCACCAAATTCATGTGTTTGCAACACTTTTTTTCTGACAGTGACTTGTGCACCAAATTATTTGAATGTGCCACTTTTACATTGTGTCGCATTGAATACAGCAAATGTAAACCTGGAGCCAATTAAGACAAACTGTCTTTTGCCATACAGAGAGAAAATCTGGCTCAGGCAGACTTTGCAAAAACGTGTCTCACATTAATTCTAAAAGTGGTGCAGCATGAGCCAAATTCAAGTACAAGTTATAGACAAGTACAGAAGTTTGGCTCATTTTTCACCACTTTTAGAATTCATAATAGACACTTTTGCAAAATTTGCCTTCGCTAGTCTTTATGAATTCCAGGAATTGTCTTATGACACTTTGTAAACTACAGACTGCACATCCTTTGGACCTACAAGTTACCTTAAAAGAAAATTAAGTGACATGAGTGACATACTGTTATTATGACTTTGACCTTATTCTAGTATAATCATTAATATTATGAACAATAGTATATTATACTTAATTATCAATCATCAGAGATGAGCTGAACGTATCTGGCATGAGGAGCTGGGCTTTGCCCCAGGGGACATGTACCAAAGCAAAAATTCTGTGTGACGGAAAAGCTATTTTGTCTTTTAAGGTCACCGCTGTTAAAAATGTAAAATTCCTTTAAATAACATTCCTGGGATTGCCCTAACCCTGCATGTAAAGTGACACGTCTGTATGATGTATACAACCTATTACAGCAAAAATTACATTTACAAAGTAAAAAATGCCATTTAAATTGCAGGCAAATAACAGCCTCAGACACTTTACTTTTGTTTCTAAACAAACCGTCAGAGATATCCCTCGTCTATAGCAGATGCCTATCCTAGATATGGGTCTGGTATTAGAGGGAAGCTGCAAGCATAAAAAAAAAAAAAAAGAAAGTCGTATTTTATTCTGATGGCTGTTGAAGTCAAAAGCCAGTGGTATGCAATAAAAAGCAATTAGCAGAGAGAGAGGGGGAAAACAAAGTTGGGTGGAGAGCCCGATCATGGGACCTGTCAAAGTCACATGACCAGCTTTTTTTCCAATTATAAAATGTCCATTTGCAGTGTTAAGCAGAGAAAACTCCATGGGATAATGCAGGCAGTACATCACACTTTACATCCCATTCAAAAATGTGGACTGTGGTTTGTGTAGCCTAGCAGAATATAACAGAGAGTGCATAGTGATTAAATGCTCTCTCTTATCAATGTGCCCTTTATTTTTCAATTATCCCATTGCTTTCACTCTGAGGTTTGTTTACATAAGTTTTCCGTTTATCGTGAACTGCTGCTGCTGATGTTTCTTTTACTCCTATTCTCTTCACTCCCGTAATCTGGTCACTGCAGTGCTGCCTTCATGATTTATAAATCAGCAGATGAATTCCATTCACTCCATTTTCCTCACTGGAACTAACTAGACTGACTTTTAAGCGTCTTTGTTTTTCCTGTTGGCACTCTTGCTGGACAGGTGTTCACCCCTCTCTGTTGTGTAGGTGCCCTATTTTAAGAACCATTCACTGATCTCTATCCTTTCAACCATTTTTGCCTATTTGGAGTGTGGGGAGAGGGGATTGACTTTGTACTTTATCTATTCTTCACTGAACACGTGGTCCTTTGTTCTCTACATTTATGCATGTGGCCTTAGTACTTCTGAATTACTGATCTGGAACTTTTAGCTTAAGAATTCTGACTTCCTAATGTAAAAAGTATTGTGTGCTTAGACATTTATTCAACTAGTATTCTTAGAAATAGGGCAGCAATGACATGTTCAGTATTTCAGTACAGGTTTCCTTTACATAAAATGGTTAAATCAGTTTGTTCTCTGTTAAAGTGATACTAAAGCCTTTTTTTTTTTTAAATAACAAACATGTTATATTTACCTGCTGTGTGCAGTGGTTTTGAATAGGGCAGCCCGGATCCTCCTCTTCTCAGGTCCCACTTCGTGGCTCCTGGCTCCTCCTTCATGCTGGGTGTCCCCATAGCAAGCAGCTTGCTCTGGGGGCACCCAAGTAGGTGTGCTCCTGACCTGGGTCTCTGTGGGTCCATTTACACACAGAGCTGTGGTTCGGCCCCGCCCCCTCTGTCTTTTGATTGACTCACTGGCCAATGACTCCCAGTGCTGCCAAAAGCCAGTCAGGAGTGTGAGTCCCCGGAGAGGTAAGGCTCTCGTGGACATCGCTGGATCAAGATGGGGCTCAGGTAAATATTAAGGGAGCTGCTGCACACAGAAGGTTTTTTTTACCTTCATGCGTAGACTGCATGAAGGTAAAAAACCTTGTGCCTTTACAACCACTTTAAGCATTTAAAGCATAAAGAACCATGTTTCCCTATCCCAGTTGCTAGAAGCTCAGCACATCAGGGATGAGGGCTGGTATTCACACAGCAAATGGTTACTGAATATGTAGCCTCTTCAATATGAATATCAGATTCCATGACCTTCAGATCTGGAAGAGCTTTTTTAAAAAGGGGTACCCCTCCTAAAGCACAGGAAGGAGTATTGACATTTGGGTTTTGGGCATTCCGTCTGCTTTCCATCTGCTGGTTCATGAACTTGTAAAGAGGGTCATATGGTTGTTATCTGTAGGATTGCCCTAAGTGCTCAGACCCTTTATTCATATTGGACTACCCTGTTTATGACCTCCTTAACTCTTTGTGGATGAAAATGTATTTTAAAATTTATCAATCAACAAATTAATTATACTCAAAGTGAGAGAGAAAATCTACAAATTTGTGTTTTTAAAATAATAGTCATATTATATCACAGCAAGCAAGTAAGGCCCCACTGACACGGGCATACTTACACGTACACCCGTGTGAGGGCCACGTTCTGTCTGCATGGGTTGCACAGATGTTCCATGCATACATATGCAGGTAATCCCATTCCTGTCAATATGGATGTAGCAGCTGCACTGCTTTTTGACATCCATGTGGGTGCATGTCACTGAACGCAGACAGTTGGCAATGGAAGGACACGTACCCACACCGATTTTACATTTTTTAACAGCAGATGTGTTCATGTAGCCGCTGGGTTCCTATTGACATGAATGGGACTGCCTGCATGTGGATGCATGAAACACCTATGCTTTCTATGCAGGCAAAACACGGCTCTCACATGGGTGTATACTTTTCTATGCCCATGTAAACAAGGCCCTAAAATAAGAATGACTTTGAGGTAAACATCACAATTATAAAACTGTGCTTACTGAAAAGATGCAATGTTTTACTTGTAAAAGAGCCCTATGGTCATAGTATACTCTATTATTGTATAACATCATCATTGTAATAACAATGCAAACAATAGACAATCCAATAGAAGCCATCTTGAAGGATCTCCTTTCATGTTATCAGTGCTGCCTGCCTGCTGCCCATATTTTTCCACAACATTCTGGATTCTCTGCATGCTTTGCAACTTCATCTCTGCTGTTTACGTTCAAATTTTAAGAACTGCATATCCCATGGTACCTTGCTGCCTACAAGCAGTGATTACTTTGCCTCCTGAAACTCCTCTTCTCTGCACCTTTGTAGTGTAGAAGGCAGGCTCTGTGAATTCCATGACACAGCAGTCTTTAATTACAGGTAATAGTAAATATTTGTCACAAAATGTAAGTAAAAGTGTGGGAATCTTCCCAAAGTAAAGCTTGCCATAGACAGATCAAAATTTGGCTGGTTCATTAGTGACTGGCTAAATTTCAGACAGTGTGGGGCCAGTGTGGGAAGTCGATTGTTTCATTTTCTACTGTCGAAGGGACATGGAAAACCTTTGTTGATCAGCGGCTGCAGCAGCTGATCAATGTATTCTAACAGCAGTGAGTCCCATGGTTAGAATACAGTGTCCCATCTGGGGGGAAAGAGGATTCCCCTATCCACCACCGACTGAATAAAAAAACTACCCACCTATGACCAGCTTAAGTTTAAAAACTTCAAGACCAAAAAGGGTATTTACTCAAACGAGGCCAGAGAAGGGCAACAAAAGGGTGGAGGACCTCAGTTATGAGGAATGACTACAAATATTAAACTTCTTTTACCTGGAAAAGAGGCACTAAATAGGGCATATGATAGCAATATACAAATCCTTGAATGTTGATCCTTGAATGAATCCTTGAATGTTGACTTTAGCATTGGGAGGAGAGAATTTGGATGAGAAACGGCTCACTTTTAAACTGCTTCCTCACTGATAGAGTGGTGAGGGTGTGGAACTCCCTTCCACAGTTGGTGGTGTCAGGGGAGAGTGTGGATGAGTTAAAAAAAAAAAACTTTTAGATGTGTTTCTTAGAATGAGTACTGTACAGGGATATGGTAAACAGTAGCCGCACACAGGTGGAACTAAGTAAGATAATTCCAAGTGATAGGGGTATTCCAGCATTCCAAAATGCTGGCTATTTACGTGCTGCCATCCTTGTAAATGATTATATTTTAAAACCTGCCAATAACACGTGACATGAACAAAACATTAATTGCCTACTTTTGTGGCCTTGCTATAATTCAGCTGCTTTTGTTTACTATTAAATGCATTCCTTTTTTATTACAGGTATTTTTATTGCACTAACAATTTACATAATCCTGAACATATACAGTATATTGTACATTCACATCGTCACTGCCCTTACAATCTAAGGTCCTTAGCGTGGTGTCAGCACCAAGACACCTACTAATTCATACTTACGAGCTTTCACATTAACATCTGGTAGGACAAAAACAGGATAATAGGGGGCATATTTATACCTTACACACAAACAAACGGTTTTGTCAAAAGTATTGGGACACCTGCCTTTACATGAAATTTAATGGCATCCCAATCTTGGTCCATAGGGTTCAATATTGAGTTGGCCCACCCTTTGCAGTTATAACAGCTTCAGCTCTTCTGGGAAGGTTGTCCACAAGTTTTAAGAGTGTGTCTATGGGAATGTTTGACCATTCTTCCAGAAGCGCATTTGTGAGGGCAGGCATTGATGTTGGAGGAGAGGCCTGGCTCGCAGTCTCTGCTCTAATTCATCCCAAAGGTATCAAGAAGGGGTCATCCTCAAACTGTTCCTACAAAGTTGGGAGCATGAAATTTTCCAAAATTCTTGGTATGCTGACACCTTCCAGTGAGTTCCCTTCACTGGAATTAGAGACCAAGCCCAACCCCTGAAAAACAACCCCACACCATAATCCTCCTTCCACCAAACGATTTGGACCAGTGCACAAAGCAAGGTCCATAAAGACATGGCTGAGCGAGTTTGGGGTGGAGGACTTTGACTGGCCTGCACAGAGTCCTAACCTCAACCCCACAGAACGCCTTTGGGAGGAATTAGATCCGAGACTGCGAGCCAGGCCTTCTCATCCGACATCAGTGCCTGACCTCACCAATGCACTTCTGGAAGAATGGTCAAACATTCCCATAGACACACTCTTAAACCTCGTGGACAGCCTTCCTAGAATAGTGGAAGCTGTTATAGCTGCAAAAGGTGGGCCAACTCAATATTGAACCCTACAGACTAAGACGCCATTAAAATTCATGTGCGTGTAAAGGCAGGCGTCCTAATACTTTTGAAAATATAGTTATCTATCTGTATATATATGTATATATATATTTAGAGAGAGAGAGCCTGGAAAGGGAACAATGCAAGAAGGTGTACTCCTAATCCCTTTCTGGAAAATAAATGTAATTCTTTAAGTTACCGTATTTGCCGGCGTATAAGACGACTGGGCGTATAAGAGGACCCCGTAATTTTCAAGTTAAAACATAGGTTTTGGGCTATACTCCCCCTATAAGATTACCCCCTTTCTGTACCGTAGCGGAGTATAAAATGTGAGGACTACTTTACATGGCCCAAAACAAACGTCCCTATTAATCTCTCAACCCACTGGATGTGCGGTAATAATGTATGTACCGTAGTGGAGTAAACAAATGTGAGGATTATGGTACTTTACATGGCCCAAAACATAGGTCCCTATTAATCTCCAAGCAGGGTAAGTACACAGGGTGTAATCTCTCAACCCACTGGATGTGCGGTAATAATGTATGTACCGTAGTGGAGTAAACAAATGTGAGGACTATGGTACTTTACATGGCCCAAAACATAGGTCCCTATTAATCTCCAAGCAGGGTAAGTACACAGGGTGTAATCTCTCAACACGCTGGATGTGTGGTAATACTGTACCGGTATGTATCTTATCTTTGGCTACAAACAGTATACTGAGCTGAACCAATCATGGTAAGCAACGTATTCTATTAATAAATACAAAGCCAGCTCGGATTGGCTGAGTCAGAGAGAGTAACATCATCAGCCCGCCTCTCTGGCTCCGCAAATCCAAGCTGGCTTTGTATTCAATAATAGAATACATCGCTCACCGTAATTGGCTCAGCGCGGTATACTGTTTGTAGCCAAAGCTATGGTACATACTGGTACAGTATTACCACACATCCAGCGTGTTGAGAGATTACACCCTGTGTACTTACCCTGCTTGGACATTAATAGGGACCTTTGTTTTGGGCCATGTAAAGTACCATAGTCCTCACATTTTTTTACTCTGCTACGGTACATACATTATTACCGCACATCCAGCGGGTTGAGAGATTATTAAGGACGTTCGTTTTGGGCCTAACATTTTTTACTCCGCGTATAAGACAACTCTCCTATTATGGGGGGATGTTTTTAAGGTTAAAAAGTTGTTTTATACGCCGGCAAATACGGTAGCTATTTTATGCTGTTTTACTGTGTATTACATTTCTGGGGTTCTGGGATTTTGCCCATTGTTTCTATTCTAAAATAATACAATGCATACTCACCTTTACTTATTTTGCTAATTGTGAGATTATTTAATGACTATTTGTCTAGACTTCTAGTGGACTATTTTGTTTGCTCCTTGCTTGCTAATGCCTTGTTTATGGCCGGTGTCTGCTTCCTGATCCATTCCTTGTGCCTGATAGCTGTAGAATGTAAACACATTGATTTTTTTTATTGCCTCTGGTATCAACTGGTATCTCTTATATCAGTGGTCTCCAAACTGCGGCCCTGGGGCCCAATGGAGCCCTTTGCTTGCCTTTATCCGGCTTTCGAGGTATTATTCCTGCCACCGACACCAACAATGGGGCACTATTCCTTCCACCGACACCAACAATGGGGCACTATTCCTTCCACCGACACCAAAAATGGGGCACTATTTCTGCCACCGACACCAACAATGGGGCACTATTCCTTCCACCGACACCAACAATGGGGCACTATTCTTCCCACTGACACCAACAATGGGGCACTATTCCTCCCACTGACACCAACAATGGGGCACTATTCCTTCCACCGACACCAACAATGGGGCACTATTTTTCCCACTGACATCAACAATGGGGCACTATTCCTCGTACTGAAACCAACAATGGGGCACTATTCCTGCCACCGACACCAACAATGGGGCAATATTCCTGCCACCGACACCAGCAATGGGGCACTATTCCTTCCACTGACACCAATTCCTGCCACCAACACCAACAATGGGGCACTATTCCTGCCACCGACATCAACAATGAGGCACTATTCCTCCCACTGACACCGACGATGTGGCATAAGTCCTTCCACTGACACCAACAATGGGGCACTATTCCTTCCACTGACACCAACAATGGGGCACTATTCCTCCCACTGACACCAACAATGGGGCACTATTCCTTTCACTGACACCAACAATGGGGCACTATTCCACCCACTGACACAAACAATGGGGCACTATTCCTTTCACTGACACCAACAATGGGGCACTATTCCTCCCACTGACACAAACAATGGGGCACTATTCCTTCCACTGACACCAACAATGGGGCACTATTCCTCCCACTGACACCAACAATGTGGCATAAGTCCTTCCACTGACACCAACAATGGGACACTATTTCTTTCACTGATACCAACAATGGGGCACTATTCCTTCCACTGACACCAACAATGGGGCACTATTCCTTCCACCGACACCAACGATGTGGCATAAGTCTTTCCATTGACAAAAATGGGGCACTATTCCTCCCACTAACACCAACTATTTCTCCCTCTTATGCCAAATATCGGCCATTGTTTACTCCCACTGGGCAAAGTCCAGACCTCCTAAACCCCAGTAAACTGGCCCTTTTTTTTAGAGAGAGTTTGGAGACCCCTGTCTTATATAAAAGTAAGGTAAAAGTTTGAAATCCAAAATTCATATTCATTTTGGCCAATGAATGCTTTGAAATCCCCTTGGAGATGCTTAAACTGATGGGCAAGCAAATGTTGGATTGACCTGCTTATGTTGTAAACGACATAAGGTTAAGTGAATCAGTGGCTATGAAAATAATAAGTATGACTGTTCTCAGCAAAGGTAAATTAAATGAAACAGTTTTCCAACTCATACAAGTTACAGCATTATCATTTTTACAATTTGCAATATCATACCCATCCACTAAGTTTTTGTAATATAAAGCAGTTGCCCACATGCACGGGACTTGCCTCCTTTTTCTGCTGTTTTCTTACTGTATTTTGTAAATTGTCATCCTCATTTTCATTCCTTGCACCCAAAATTTATATTGTTTGTAACTTTTTTCATTGTTTCTTAATGTTTGTTTACTTTTTACAGTTTTTATATTATTTTTATTTTGTAGTTTTTTTTATTTTGCTTAACAAAAGTATACTTGTGTTTAACTTTTTTTGTTAGAACTTTTTAATACTTTCGAATTTTAATTGTTTTGAGGAATTAACAAGTACTACATCTTTCAAGATGGTAGGTAAGCCCTGTTTGCAACTTAGAAATATATTAGTGCTATCGATAATAATGAAAGTCAGCCGTAAGACAGTATTGTATGCAGATACAGAATTAGACAGTACATTACAGCTGAATGACAAGTAAAAATAAAATACCACAGACATGACTGGGCCAGGATGTTTGTCAAACTTGTTACTCTGAGAAGGTATAAATACCAAAAGCTTGATGGTTTATGAAAAACAGTATTTGTACATAACATGCTTATTAAACAAAAGCGTAATTGCAATCCACTAACCTATCTTGCTGATGTTCAGTGCATAGAGTGCTTTGAATGTCCACATATAGTTGCTGTTATGCCTTCTGTTGCACCTCTGATGGGAAAAAAAACATTTTTGAAAAAAGAATGGCTGAAAAATTGCCAAGCAGACATGTATGGACCAAGCCAAAATGCATATAAAAATCCTATATGCTATGCCATTGTATAAATGAGCCAACATATGAGTATTTAGCACTAACATTCCTCTTCTTAGCATTAGTGTACAGACTCTTTTATGTTGACTGGTACTTGAACTTCTGGGGCACGAGCAGAATGATTTTTACAAATTTAAGGTTTTATGCAGTCTCCTTGAACTATTGTCATGCACATTTGATGAGGGTTTATTCCTATACAGTATGCACATATAAAAATGTTAATAGCATGTAGACAGACATAAAAACTTACCCAAAAATCAAGTGTTTTTAAGCACACCAAGGCTTAGCTGGTGTACATTCAAATTTTAGAGTGTACAATAAATAGCAAATCATTATTGATAATAACAAATTCAAATTCCCATGATATTATGCCCAAACCCCTAGAATACTAGTGTACACAAAAAGGGCTAAGAAAAAAGATGGGGCTTTATATGGGCAAATGGAGAGAGGATGATCACAATTATCACACCATTATATTAAAATTACTCTCTTTATTGTACAAACGTATAAAAAATATACTATGAATACATAAGAAAAAAAATAGAAGATAAAAGAAAATCGCATGTGTAAAAATATATTCCCATAGGGAATGCTGATACAGTGTATCTCAATAGATGTTACGGTCTCTAGGTAGCACGGTCTAGGGTCCCCAGCAAGCCGATGCGTTTCACAACAGGGCTTCCTCAGGACCAGAGAGACCAAGGTAGACCGTTATTTCTACAGAAAATATATACAAAGGTACATTCAATATAGATGGTAACATTTCATATGCTTCTTTCACTACATTGTGTATATACAATTATCCACATTAGCTATACATTTATTATTACACGAACAAATCAATATATACTGACCCAACTGCGACAGAGACCTGAGTGGACACATGCGTTGAGGAGCAAATCAATGCGGGTGGGCATACTGGGGGAGGGGGAATGTGCATTAAAGCATCTGCAGTCATGCAGATTTGAAAGGAAATTCCCATTCAGTATCCTCTAAATGTTATCATGGGACCCCAAAATACAGGCAACGGACACGTTCCTTGAATCATACTACATCAACATTAATGGGGTCTAAGATAGAAAAATAGAGAGAATAAAGAGTATAAAGAAGCAAACAGATAAAGGGGGAACAGATCACATAAGAAAGGTACATGTGGCCAAAAGCTCATAGCAATCATCATTTATCTATATCCATTTCTGATAGTTCCCTCTATTTACACCACTGCGTACATGAGGCAGGTGCTTCATAGAGTATATTCTATATATCCACATCTACTAGCCGCATCATGGACCTTGCCATCAGAATAAGGGGCTCCTAAATGTAATCATATATTTAACAATAGAAGCATATGGTACTCATAGAGTATATAACCGCAAGATGATCACCTCATCCGATAACACACATACCTTCCGTCCACCCTTGTAACATAGACCTGTATGTCAGTGTGCTGTTCAAGCTCCTCCTAAATATCCCGCCATCATCGCATTGTTTGGGTGCCAAAGCACACCCCTCTCACACCTGTCCTGCGGTACGTGGGTAACTGAGGGCGGAAGTGTCTTCCTGACGTCATATCAGCCCAATGGCGGAAGTGACGAACCGTGGCACGCACCAATCCAGCATCATTGAAAATTATTGATAATAAATTCCATATATATTTACTATGATGAACAATTGATAGATTTTGCATCAATTGTATTATTTTATACAGTAATAAATCAGGCCACTACAATACATGTAGTTCCTGAATGAAATATAAGCTTGGAGGGGTAGTTACATGACTACAATGCCTGCAACAATATGCAGTTTGCTAAGAGGAATTGTGTGGAACATACTGTTGCTTGGTAAAGGTCAACTCCATTCAAAAGGATATTTCAGTTTCCTATGGATTCTGGCAAACAAAATCAAAGGTTAGTTTATCCCAGTCGTAAAATAGTATCACCAAAATTAACAAGTAAGGAGCTAGCCGTTGGTATCAACCTCCCCTAATGATTTCCCAAAATAATGAATAAATGTTCAGAGAGAAAATTTGCACTTGTAAGGGAGCAACACCCTAACAATGGTTTTGAGGAGACAAAAACTACTGCAAGAAATCATGCCACTGGGGTGTCTAAGACATATAGCCATTACGGTACTTAACCAACTAGTGACCACCAAGTACTAAATATTTTTTTTTATCTACTGTAAAATGGTTTTGATGTTGAATATGTTTAAAGGTAATAAGGCAACCTTTCACCAACAGTGCTTTTTTATCTGCAAATGCGTTCGTGGCTGTTAATGACAGGTAGCTGGATCCATTGGATTACTTAGAATATAAAAACTAGTTGAAATCTTGTGAACACTTTTCTGTGTAAAAATGGCACACACTGCACATTCACTTCACATTCATTGAACACTTTAAATTGTTTGCTACCCTAAAAAAAAAAAAAAAAAAAAGATACTGTTCCCTTAAAGCATGAATAACAGCACAGGGCTTGCGCTGTGTAATTTGGACCCTTTTATCACCTAAAAAGCCTGGCTGATCCTGCCTGGCTATACACTCCCTTGTAAACTGACCACGGTTTATCATGGCTGCTGAGCCCTGAAACCGTGGTCAGTTTACGCGCCTCCGTCATCCGCAGGCCTGCTTTGTCCTTCTCTGTCCTCTCCTCCGTCCTCTCCTCCCTCCCCTCCCTGTCTGCTTGTTCTGTGTCAGTGCCCACCTTCTCCACTCCTGCTGCTATTATAACTACAATAAAAACATCCCATGCCCTCTGTAACATAATGTTATGTGCCCCTGTGTGTGTGTTATATAAAAATATGCCGATCTGTACCTATATCAGAGTGTCTCCTGGCGCTTACGTGACTCCTCGGCTCTCTCTCCTCCCCAGCTGACATCAGCAGGAGTGCTTGGCCCCGCACGCTATAGCTGTCGGCCAGGCAAAGAAAACAGCCAAGGAGTCTTGTGAGCATCGAGAGACGCTCTGATATAGGTACAGATCAACACCGACACAGGGGCACATAACCTTATGTTACAGAGGGGGGTAGGATATTTTTATTGTGTTTAATTAACAACCACTTTAATAAAATGTGTTGAGACTGAATTGAGGAATAATTGCACTTTGAATAGCCAGTGCTTTTTCAATTAGTTGAAGTAAAAATAAAACAGTGAGCATGCAGCTTCCTGACATGTT
The DNA here is from genome assembly GCF_965119305.1 of Pelophylax lessonae. Classification (NCBI taxonomy): domain Eukaryota; kingdom Metazoa; phylum Chordata; class Amphibia; order Anura; family Ranidae; genus Pelophylax; species Pelophylax lessonae. The sequence continues at coordinate 494,780,356 of NC_138768.1, read as the reverse complement.
GATACCAGCTCACATGTCCTTCAGCATAGAGTAGAGTTATGAAAGGTGTTCCACCAAAGTAGGGGTACCCTTCATTCATCCATGGACCCATCCACCCAGTCCCAGGCTCTTTAGCATTCATGCAAAGTGACATCACAGGTTATACCTCCCCTAGTACAATTTAAAGCTGGCAGCGTCAGGATCCTCATAATTTCCATATCAATGGTTAAGAAGAGAATAGGAAGAAGCTGCTCTCCCATTCCTTCATATGCCATCACTGGAGGTGACCAGAACAACAACTGTTTTAGATGCCACTGGAAGCTGGAAGGCAAATATACTGTAAATAAGGGTCCTTTCACATGGGCGGTCCTTATGTCCGTTTTTCCTCCCATCCGCTTACGGATAAAAACGGACATAATGCATGTCAATGGGATTGCGGATGTTAGCAGATGACCATCAGCTGACACCTGATTTGCATCCTTTCCGTTCAGTTCCATTTTTTGGAACGGAACAGAACCCTATTTTTCTTCCGTTTAAAAAACGGAACAGACGCAAAAACGGATGTCAGCGGTGTCATCCGCAATCCCATAGACATACATTATGTCCGTTTATCATCCGCAAACGGATGGGATGATAAACGGACAAACGGAACGGACCCTCCAAAGTGCATCCGTGTCCGTGTCACTGACCGTGTGAAAGGACCCTAAAATGAACAGTAAAATCGTTATTTTACAAAGTTTCCTTGTATTTATTTAATTTTGACTTTCTATGCCCACATGCAGAGAGAACTGCTTTTTTTTCTTTTGCAAGTAAATAAATGTTAATAAATAGCAGCCACAGTTTGTTTCTTATACCTGCCTTTCTTCAAGTTAGTGTTATTAAACTGTATGTGATGCCAATTTGTTTTGGTTTTTGTTTTTTCAGTTTTGAACATAGTTGAATGGTGCTAGGATCTCTGAAAAGATTTAAATTATGATTCCCCTGCTGAGGAGAATGACCCCTCTATTTGTCTTGGTAACCATTGCGGTTTCTCCGCTGAGGAGAATGACTCCTCTATTTGTCTTGGCGACCATTGTTAGGGAGACAGAAAGTTGGAGTAAATCCTAATTTTTAGAGTTGTCATAAAAGTTGTGAGGGGAAACTTCCAATTTGTGCAAATGTTTCTGGTGACAACTCCTTAACCACTTTACCACCCGAAGATTTTCCTGCTTTACGTCCAGGCCACTTTTTGCAACTTGGCACTGCGCAACTTTAACTGACAATTGCGCGGTCATGCAACACCGTACCCAAACGAAATTTACGTCCTTTTTTTCCCCACAAACAGGGCTTCCTTTTGGTGGTATTTGATTACCTCTGCGCTTTTCATTTTTTGCGATATTAATAAAAAAAGAGCGAAAATTTTGCGAAGAAATTGACATTTTCTACTTTGACAGTTAAAAAATATCCAATATATTCAATTTTTGTCATATATTTAGGCCAAAATGTATTTAGCTACATGTCTTTGACAAAAAAATTCTCAATGAGTGTATTTTTAACTGCTTTAAGACCGGAAGATTTTACCCCATTCCTGACCCGGCTATATTTTGCGATTCGGCACTGCATTATTTTAACAGACAATTGCGCGGTCGTGCGAAGCTGTACCCAAATTAAATGTATGTCCTTTTTTCCCAACAAATAGAGCTTTCTTTTGGTTGGTATTTGATCATCTGTGCGATTTTTAATTTCTGAAAAAAAGAGCGGCAATTTTGAAAAAAAAAAAAAACAATATTTTTTACATTCTGATATATAACATTCCCAAAAAAAATGTAAAAATCTAAATTTTTTAACATTTTCTGCTACATATTTTTGGTAAGAAAATCACAATAAGCGTATTTTGATTGGTTTGCGCAAAAGTTATTGCGTTTACTAACTACGGGAAAGATTTGTCATTTTTATTGTTTATTTTTTTTACTAGTAATGGAGGCGATCTGCGATTTTTTTTGCGGGACTGCGACATTGCAGCAGACAGATCGGACCCCTAACTGACATTTTTGACACTTTTGGGGGTACCAGTGACATTAGTACAGTAATCAATGCTATAAATATGCACTGTTACTGTAATAATGACACTGTCAGGGAAGGGGTTAACTTCATTGGTGATCAAGGGGTTAAATGTATGCCTCATGCTTACTGACGTGTGTGGGGGGAGGGGATTGTGTGACACAGACACAGATCGCAGGGTCAGCTATGCTGAATCCTGTAATCTGTCACTGTCTGTCACATAGGAGATCCGCCCGCTTTGTTTACACAAGTGGGCGGATTTCCTCACTCGATCCCCGACTATCGGGGTAGAGCGGCGGTGAGTACCGCCTCTTCTCCCCTGGCCCGACTCCCGCTGTGTCTGAATACAGCGGGAGCGAGCCTCTGGTGGCGCGCGCCACTGAGAGGGAGCGGGATCCAGTAGGTCTACGTCGCTAGGCGATAACGAGCCACTTTGCCGCAGTGAGCGGTCGGCAAGTGGTTAAATATTCAAAGAGCTGGAATCAGCTACTAATGGAGCTGATTCCTAATGAGAGGATGCAAACCCTCTCACTCTTAAAACACCCTAATTATTTATAGTTTTTTTTTTAAGTCTGCAAACATTTTTTCTTGAAGCCCTGATGAAGAGGGTAGAGTACAGCCCCCAAAACATTGAATCTTGTAAACAATTGGTCTTTGGAATGAACTTGTATATCGGCCCCCATAATGTAGTGTGGCGCTTCAACTCTAGAGTTTTGATTGTCTGTGTCTCCAGTGGTGATTTAGTCCTGTATTTGTTCGGATGACTATTGCCAACAGAACAGAAAGTGGTGGGAATTCCAACATTTTTCAGCAGTTACCAGAACAGGATTAGAAAGGAAGTCTTTCGAAGAAGACTGTGGAATTTTTTTTTCTTTATCTAACAATTAATTCCTTAGGAAAAATGCACATCTCTGTGGAATGCTGGGGGATGTACAAACAGAAGGTGGGAATAGTAAAAGGGTATTTAGCTTTGGGCTGTGCTGTGCTATCATCAGTTTATGCTATGTGTGTATATGAATGTGACCAGTTTAAGATGAATAATCTTAAAATGAATGTTAAACGGTCAGTCCACCCACCTGAACCAACTGACATCTCCCTGGTAATTTTTTACTTATTTTCTATTATGCAGGATACAACTGGTTGTGCTAGAACATGCAAAGGTGGTCCACACACCCAAAACTCTGTTGTGGACAGGAAAAGAGTAAAAAATTATAACAGGCAGTTGGAGTATCCAAGAAACCAGGGTCTAACTTGATCTAACAGGCTCCATCTATTACTAAAGCATCTATTGGCCCTTTATCATTTTTATTAAGAAAACATTGTTTCTGTGTATAGTCTATAAATGTATATGTTCATTAGCCAGCCTTCTTTGCTCATTATATTTGCAGAATTTGCTCCCTGCATTGCACTGCACAATGACTGTTTCATTGCTTGTTTTTTTTTTAGTGCATGTCTGTGGGTCAGGTCTGGCCCAAATAGAAAAAATAGATTAACTGAAGCTCATAATAAAAATCAGAAGACTAAATAATTACGCTTATCTCAGCAGTCCTTAAAGTGTATTTCCACTTTTGCAGTCAAATTGAGAAAACACCTTCTTTTTATTTGTTACATGTGGGTATTCACATAGAATAACAAAAAAATATTAATACAATTCCAGCTTATCTTTTTTTAGCTGCTCCTTTCTGGAAAATCTAGCAAGAAACATACTACTAGTTCTCATTATAAGGGGGCTGGACAACTGTATTAGCCATCTTTAACCCTGTCTGTACTGTGTAGGAAGATCTTTATCATCAAATGTACATAGATTTGAACACTGTTCTAACAAAGGGTTTAGAGTTTAGAGGCTGGGCATCTTGCACTGTATGTTAATTAGAACAGACTTAGGACAGACTCACTCTGAAATTAGTCAGTTATGGCACCTTCTCCTGGGTAAACATCTACAGAAGTAGTTAAAAAAAACTTTTTATGCATGCTGTGTGAATGTAAACACATAACAAACATATGGTGGGGTTTTCCCAAATTTGACTGAAAAAGTGGAAATACGCTTCAGGCAGGCTCACTAATAACATTAAATGATGTGAAGCTTACCACATCACATGTAAAAACCTTTATATAACATACATTAATTAAAAAAAAAACCTGTATATAACATACATTAATTAAAAAAAAAAAAACCTGTATATAACATACATTAATTTAAAAAAAAAAACCTGTATATAACATACATTAATTAAAAAAAAAAAGAAAATTAAAAGTCAAACTGAACAATACTCTGAGTTAAATGGTATAATATTAATAACAACTCAACAGGAATTTGTGACAATATTAAATATAAGTTCCTTTTAAAAAACTATCTGAAGTAGCATCTTAAATGCAAATACTGCAAAAACACACTTAAAGGATCAGTTTACTAAAATATATTAAATTGCAGTTTATCAACACTTAAATGTAGTAGCTGCATTATTTTTTTCTGTTTTTTTTTAAACTAGTGATCCTGCCAGTAGCACACCTTCTGTCTAGGTAGTCTCCACTCCACTGAAGGGGTAGAGGACAACTTTGAACAGCAGTTTTGTCAATTTGGGGAGAGAGTAGTGTTTAATTTACTAGTAGATCTAGATGGACTTGACTAACAAATTAAATCTAAACTCCAGTTAACACTTTTTAGGCAATTACAGCAACAGTTGGAATAAAGGTTTTACATAAATGAACACAATCTGACCACAACAAGCACCCGGTCAGTATTAAATAGTTTGTCTCAACACTTCAACTGCCAGTTTTGCTGGACAGGGAGAAAAAAGCCTAAAAAAGAAAACCAGCAATATATTCATTTTTGGGGGGTTTATACAGCTTTAACAAATATTTACTATTTGTAAATAAAAATATAAGTCGGTTAGTAAAAAAATGTGTGCTTTTTTGTGTAGTTTGCACTAACAGAGATATATTTCATCCTTCTTACCATCATGCTTGTAATGTTTTGATTTCCTTTTTACTTGGTTCCCTCCTCTTTTTTGTATTATACTTTTATACTTTACCTTTTTTATTTTTTTTTTTTTATTTTTGACCTTATTTTTGACCTCCCACTGAACCTCTATATATTGGCTAGATATTATTCTACTTTAAATCTTCTACTTAGTGAATATATTGCATTGAAATGCAACATCCCTGATTTCTTTTTCTTCTTCCTGCATGCTATTTTCAGCCTTTTTGCTTTTTCTTCCTTTTTGTTGATCTTTCAAAATACACTATTCTAGTCATGCTTCTTTTTTTTTACCTTTTTATCTTTTTTTTTTTAGCTTACATGCTGTACCTTAAATGAAAGAGGACAACATTTTGGTTAAAAATACAGTTTTGTTTCAATTGTCCATTGTTATATCCTTTTGGTATTGCATTTGTTTGTTTAAATGTTGAACATAAATAATGTTTTTACCGAGTGATTACTTACATTTTTAAACCAGTGATTATATCTGCTTTTATTTGTTGTAACTTGTAATGTTACTATTAGTGCTACCACATATAATAAGAATAACAGTTTTTTAGTTACAGTTGTTATAGATTTTCACAGTCCACCTTACACAACAATTTATACAACTTTCATGTACAATTAATTGCCAACATATAATTTTGTTTGCTTTTAGGAGAAAGTTACAGCCAAAATGTATCCATGAAGTGGGTTACTTTACATGCATAAAAGGGAAATCACTGCCTATACATTTGCACAAATATAAAAAATGTAGCAAAAAGATGACAAATTCTAGTTCAAAATAATATTTTCATCTACGTTCTCACGTGTTTTACATGTTTCAGATGTTGTAGTAAGCTTTACTTATTGTTTTTTTTTTTTTCTTTCCTTTCCTTCATGCTGTCGCTTAGAGCCCTACAGAGAGACAAGTATGGGAGTAAAACTAAATATTGCATATCAAATGTAATTTTCTTAGTTTAATTTATCATATTTATATATATATATATATTAGTAAATATAACAACATCATAAAAAAATAGCAACATCATAATAAAATTGTTTTACGTCAGCCCTTGCTGTATTATACGGCATCTTAGGACCATACCAAAAATATTAATGTTATATTAACTATTTTTGAAGTATGGTGAGCAACCAGTTTAGTCTGCTCAGTCTATCTTGTGTAAATAAGTGATGCCAAAGCATACAGTAAAGTCTGAATTTAGTACAATTAAATTATTAAATGTGACTGGTTCTGTAAATTGATTCTTCTAAAAAATTTTCATGAAAATTATATTGTTTATCATATAATAGTGTCCTATGATCAATGTATGGGCATTACAAAAATTATGGATTTTCTATTTTTATATTTCATGCATTTTGTAAAAGATTTTCATTGTATGTGGTGTAATGTACATACAATAGCTTGCTGTAACCATAACCAGTGCATCTGGTGACCATTCCAACTCTCACTGAAAAGACACCTTAGGTGAGCCATTGAAGTGATTAGAGACAGCAGCAATAGTTATTTTTAAGTGAAACAGTGTAAAGTGCATTAAATGCTTTAACAAGAAATTTCCCATTCTGACCCTTTTAACTGAATGGAGATGCCTCTACCCAAAATGCCAGGTCATTCCTGACCTGCTCTGGGTGCTTCCTTTTTGGCTTCATATGTATGCACACTTGCATACTTTTGAAAAAAAAAATGATCAGAATTCATGCACAGTAATAAAACAATTTTTAAAGTGCCATGTGAAAATTTGACACTTGTCTATGTATATGTTTGTATAGACAGACACACATATGAACACACGCATTATCTCAAAAAAGTAAATAAGTGTTCAGTTTAGGCATTCTGATCCCCTAAACACCATCATTAATGGTGTTCGTAATACTATGCAGTACACCAATACTGTACTTGGTCCAGGGTCTGCCACTTCCCATGTGCTTTTTTCCTTATCATTCTTCTTCTTTCTCCTTTTCCTTATTTGTTTGTTTGTTAGTTATTCAAAGTTTGCTTTTTTTTTTTTTTGTTTTACATTAATTTACATCTGTTTCTCTAGCTCCCTTTTTTAAATATATCTCCCTTTATTTACACTTGCCCACTTAACAAATTTCTTCTTACGTGCAAATACGTTTGTTAGCAGAAAGAAGTGATACTATTCTACTATGTATCATGAACTCAGTTCCCTGCAACAATATCAGCTAAACAGTTGTATTGCAGTGTGAGTATTCAGTTGTCTGGGGGACAGTATATGTCAGATGAAGAATAGCATAGATACTGACATAGACTGTAGATTAATGGGAAAATGGGTACTGCTGGGATTATCTCATTAAATATGTTCTTTATTACACTTTTCCATACTGACTTTTCTGCCTTATATTTGGTTGTTCTGATTCATTATATATTTAGTATTATTAAATATGAACCTTTGCAAGCCTATTAAATTTACATGGCTAAAATCAGATTTTTATCAGGGCTTGAAGCTCAGAAAGGGTTAGAACAAGTTTTACTTTTTGAAATCTAATGGCGCTTTTCCACTGCGAGTACTGGCTCCGCTCCACTCGGCTCAGCTTGACCCAGCTCGGCTCAGTTTGCTTTTCGAGTCGGTACGAGGCGGCACGTTTCAGCACTGTATAGGCTCTACTTGGCTCAGTTTGCTTTTCCACTAAAGTAGTAAGTGGGTGGGATCACAACCATTTTCTGACCAATCAGTTGCTAGTATCGACAAACAATCAAGGCTGCATGCAAAGGATTTTGGAATATGGTATAGGTACGGCCCGCTTGGAACCCCAACTGAGGTGGTACTGTTTAAGCGAGCGGTACAGAGCCGTACCATGTAGTGGAAAAGCGACGCTGTACCAAACCGTACCGAACCGTTCAAACACGTACCATGCGGTACCATGCAGTGGAAAAGCGCCAAAGCGAACCAAACCGAGCCGTACCATGCAGTGGAAAAGCACCATTAGATAACCTACAGTATAGGCCTGGATTCAATCCCTTGTGTAGCTGTTTTCATTCTTTTTTTTACATTCATTAGCAATTATTATGAATTTGCATGCACTTTCATTGTCATAAATAGAATGTTGGTGCATCAAAAATCTGATGAACATCAATACAAAAGTACAGATGTAAACTAGCACCAATTAAAACAAAGGATAATGTGTACATTCAGTGGCATATGTTAAATCCATTCTATTATAGAAACCTTTTGAAACCTATAATAATGTATTTCCTAGTGCACAAATTCTTTATTTTACCAATAAATATTTAGACTGAATTCACACTTTAGTGCTGCCGATACTAATGGTTTTCTGCACGATTTGGCAGTGCACTTTAACACAATAGTACATGCGTTGTGTTGTATTGCAGTGAAATTAATTCTTTATATACATTAACTGCCCATTCACAACTGTTGCAGAAAGCTTGGTAATGTACATGGGTAGGTGTGAATTTATCCTTTTACAGTGGGTTCTGGAAAAAAATCATTCCCCCCCCCCCCCCCCCCATTTAAAATAATCACATTTGTTGCTTTGCAGCCTGAAATGAAGACAGACATGGTTTTTGTTTGATTTGTCAGTATTTTATTGGACCACATTTTGCTTTAATTACTGCCTTTAGTCTGTTGGGATAAGTCTCTATTAACTTTGCACATCTAGACTTTGCAATATTTGCCCACTCTGCTTTGCAGAACTGTTCAAGTTAATTTAAATTTGATTGTGACTGTTTGTGGACTGCAGTCTTCAAGTCATTCCACAGATTTTCAGTGGGATTTAAGACTGAGCTCTGACTTAGCCATGGAAGGACATTCACCTTTTTCTCCTTCAACCACTGTGTGGTCATTTTTTCTATGGTCTTTGGGTCATTGTCATGTTGGAAAGTAAACCTTCTTCCCATTGATATGTTCTGGCAGAGGGCAGCAGATTTTCCTCAAGAATGTGATGGTATTTTGTCCCATCCATTTTTCTTTTATCCTGACAAGTGCTCCAGTCCCTGCTGCAGAGAAACACCCCCATGCTTTACTGTAGGAATGGTATTATTTGGATGATGAGCTGTATTGGATTTTCGCCAGACATATCGATTTGTGTTAAGGCCAAATAATTAAATTTTTGTCTCATCTGACCATAACAGCTTTTTACATGTGGCCTCAGAATCTTCAAGCTGCATTTAAGGTGGTCAGATGGGACCAAAATTGAATTATTTTGCCTCAACACCAAACGATATGTCTGGCAGAAATCCAATACAGCTCACCATCCAAATAACACCATTCTTACCGTAAAGCATGGAAGTGGTAATACCCTGTTATGGCGGTGTTTCTCTTCAGCGGGCACTGGATCATTTGTCAGGATAGAAGAAAAAATGGATGGGGCACAATACTGTAAAATTCTTTAGGAAAATCTGCTGCCCTCTGCCAGAAAGTTGTCAATGACAATTGTGACTGGACTCATCGTCACTGGGAGTGAAAGACAAACACTATGTGACAGATTCTTAATGGACACTGAGAATATGGCTTGGATTGCTTCAAATGGTTTCTGTGTTTACACTTATGATAATGTGTATTGTAGTTCAATGTCAGAGACAGACAATCTGTCACTGGCGGTCTTTTCCTATTGTCTGCGTATTGAGGTGTGATGTGTATTCTGTTAAGCCTGTCTGCCCCATTGTTAATGAACTCACATATTGTTTCTGTCCAGATGGCTAGATAATTAGTTCAGGTTAATTCTATTTCTGTATACAATTTAATCTGCATATGATAATGTAATCAGGCACCTGACCTGATGGGGTAATTTGATCAGGAGGGAGATGTCCATGCTGTATATAAATTCTGTGTGACTGTTCAATAAAGGAGAAGGTTCCAGTACAAGCTAAGTTGTCAGCTAGCTTTGTATGGGGGCAGCTGGAATATTTGATATCTATGTTCAAGACTGAAGGAAGCTGTATCCTGACAGAGGTCCACAAGCACAGTGTGGGTCGCGGTTCCGTTACATTGGTGGCAAGCGGTGGGATGCTTCCTGCAGTCTGGGACATCCAAACCAATACCGGGATCCAAGGTCCGGATAGCAGAAGAGGAAAGATACAGATATCAGCCGCCATGGAAGAGGAATTCAGAAGGAGGTTGCGAGAGATGCGGATAGAGCACAGGGGACCAGTGTCAGAGAAGGTCCTGCTAGGATGGTATGATTCAATCCGCTTGGAACTCTGGGAGGAAGCGCTAGCCCGTGAGCAGTGACACTAGGGAAAAATCCTCCCCTCCTTCCAGGAAAGATACTGGTCACAGTACAAAGTTTGAATTGTGTTTTTGGGGAGACAACCGCACAAGGAATGGAAAGCTAAGTTAAGCAGGCTGGTCCAGGTGGAGATGCAGTTGGACGAGAGCTACAGAGCCCGGGGCTGTTATTAGAGAGGCTGTCCAAGGACCCCGACTTTGGAAGCGATTTGGAGTGGCAGTTAGAGGAAATTGAGGATTACAGAGAACAGATCCTGAACATCGCGGAAGTGTTCTGGGCATTGGAAGATTTGGAATTTCTAGCCAATCAGGAATGGGAGCTGGAGATTGCCTACAGACGGCTGCTAGACTCTGCCCAGTGCCGGGCCTGGGCTCCCCTTGCCTGGGAATATACAGCAGTACCGGCTGACAGTCCAGAAATCCTGACTGAAGAATCGACAATGTGGCACAGTATTAGTGTGCTTTGCTCATCTGCACCCACGGTTTTGGATGCGGAGGTCCTATTGCAGATGCAGCAAATGCTGACTCACCTTGACGAACCTGTTTCTGCACAGGAGGAGCTTGGATGGAGGAATGTGTCTGTTCAGCCGGTGGACAAAGGTATAGGAGAAGAGGAAGCCTTTTTCATTCTCCAACCACGGATCACAGATTTAGTTGACTCTCCATTGGAGGATCATATCGATGATAAATCCCCCACCAAAGTGTTGGCACTGGGCCCGATTGCCACCAGCCTTTGCCCTGGACTTTCAGCAATGTCAGACACTGGGGATTTAATAGACTTTTCTGCAGAGGAGGAACATCCCAGTGAGCCTACAACAGAAGAGAGGGCATCCAGCCATAGCACTGCTGACCTCTGCCTGCAACCATTGGTGACCCAGGAAGATGTGTACAAGGCCACTGACTTTTCAGTTTACTTTCCTGCAGAACAGCTGGCAGCAGGGCCTAACATCACTGAGGGCTTCCCAACACCAACAGCAGCTCCAGCCTCCCTGAGAGAAGAGGCAACTGACCGGGACCTGGGATTTCCTGCCTGCAGCATCTGTGGAGTTACAAGAAACTTCTCCAGCTGAAGCGATGACAACTGGACAGAGGGTCCAAGATCTCTGCCCCACAACTGTGGCAGTTCCAGAGACCCAGGGTGAGAAGGCGGTGATCACTCTCCAGCAGCAGATCAGGATCCAGGGGGAGAAGAGAGAGGAGATTGTCGCCCTCTCTTCCAAACAGTCAGTCAGAGCAGAGGAAACGGTCACTCCCCAATGGCATCTACACAGTTCAGAGAAGAAGGTGGTTATCCTTCCTCCCCAGTGAGAGATCCACAGTCTGGGAGCGGACAGTCAATGACCTCTGCCCCACACCGACTGAAGACAGCCCTTTCCTGCGGCCAAGAATGGAAATTAGGTTGACTACCTATGTGAGTTCACTCTGCCCTCAACTTACAAAAGATGGAGTTCCTGTGGTAGTGGATGGGACTGCGGTCTTTACCTCTATATTCCAGGGATGCTAGGCAGTTGGCCCAGGTCCCCAACAGCATGAGGGAGTGAACCCAGCCACCCTGTCTTCTCTCCAGCGGCTGAAAGGACTCCAGGGAGAAGGGCCAGTCCACACTTCTCCCCCCACAGCGGGTATGTTTTACAGAGAGGCAGAGGTTGGCTGGGTGAATAATGCTCTGTTCAAGACAATTTGTTTGGGGTACTGTGGGGGTACAGACATTGGGGGACTGGAATTACAAACTAACTTCAAAGTGGACCTGTTTGGGGTCCCCTCCTGTGTTAGTCTCCTTCCAAAAGGGGAGAGATCTGACAGGAGTCACTTTGGTTGGGGGGGGCCGTGGAACACAGCCTACCTTGGAGAGGTTGGAAAATCCCTCTCTGAGCCCCCTAGGTCCCTCTTATGTGTAAGTCACCCTGTGTCTATTAGGGACACAGGGTGACCAAGAAGCCCACTCTGGCATGCCCAAACCAGACTTTCATAGACTGATCGGCTATGAGAGCTCCATGTGCCCTAACAGGACAAACTTACAAACTATGTGGAACTTTGTCAAGGAAGCTGCCATGATGGATTGACTCTTTGGGACTTGTTACCCGACTAGCGCACAGACCGATTGGAGGGGAAGATATGAATAATGTGTATTGTACTTGAATGTCAGAGACAGACAATCTGTCATTGGCGGTCTTTTCCTATTGTCTGTGTATTGAGGTGTGATGTGTATTCTGTTAAGCCTGTCTGCCCCATTGTTAATTGTTAATGAACTCACATTATGATAATGTATTCAGGCACCTGACCTGATGGAGTAATTTGATCAGGAGGGGGAGTGTCCATGCTGTATATATAAAGTCTGTGTGACTCTTCAATAAAGGAGAAGGTTCCAGTACAAGCTACGTTGTCGGCTAGATGTGTATATTTGATATCTGTGTTCAAGACTGAATGAAGCCGTATACTGACGGAAGTCCATAAGCACAGTGTGGGTTGCCGTTCCCTTACAACAATGACCCAAAGCACACAGCAAAAATGCACACAGTGGTTGAAGGAGAAAAAGGTTAATGTCCTTGCATGGCCTATTCAGAGCCCAGACTTAAACTATATTGAAAATACTGTATGTGGAATGACTTGAAGACTGCAGTCCACAAATGGTCACCATCAATCTTAACTGAACTGGAGCAGTTCTGCAAAGAAGAGTGAGCAAATATTGCAAATTCTAGATGTGCAAAGCTAGTAGCGACATATCCCAACAGACTAAGGGCTGTAATTAAAGCAAAAGGTGGTTCAACAAATAACTGACATAAGGGGGTGATCCTTTTTCCAACTCAGTCGCACTAGTTCTTACAGCTGGATAAAACAGAAACTGTGTCTGTCTTCAATTCAGGCTGCAAAGCAACAAAATGTGATTATTTTAAAGGGGAGTGATTCTTTTCTATATCCACTGTAATTTTGATACTGCATAGATCCAAAATGGCCACATGAAAAAAGGTATTTCAGCAACAATTTGTTTTGATGCAAGAAAACAGACAAGGGTGCATAGACCCTAAGGCAAAACACACCTATGTTCTAGCACACCACAATGTACTAATGCGAATACTTTGTTGATTGCCTATTGAAAATGAATAGGCTGCTTAACCATAATGCATGTAATGTATATATAAAAACGTTGATGTACAGTATCTCACAAAAGTGAGTACACCCCTTACATTTTTGTAAATATTTTATTATATCTTTTCATGTGACAACACTGAAGAAATTACACTTTGCTACAATGTAAAGTAGTGAGTGTACAGCTTGTATAACAGTGTAAATTTGCTGTTAACTCAAAATAACTCAACACACAGCCAATACTATCTAAACCGCTGGCAACAAAAGTGAATACACCCCTAAGTAAAAATGTCCAAATTGGGCCCAATTAGCCATTTTCTCTCCGTGGTGTCATGTGACTTGTTAGTGTTACAAAGTCTCAGGTGTGAATGGGGAGCAGGTGTGTTAAATTTGGTGTTATCGCTCTCTCTCTCATACTGGTCACTGGAAGTTCAACATGGCACCTCATAGCAAAGAACTCTCTGAGGATCTAAAAAAAAGAATTATTGCTTTACATAAAGATGGCCTAGGCTATAAGAAGATTAGCAGGACCCTGAAACTTAACTGCAGCACAGTGGCCAAGACCATACAGTGGTTTAACAGGACAGGTTCCACTCAGAACAGGCCTCGCCATAGTCGACCAAAGGAGTTGAGTGCACATGCTCAGCGTCCTATCCAGAGGTTGTCTTTTGGAAATATGAGTGCTGCCAGCATTGCTGCAGAGGTTGAAGGGGTGGGAAGGCGAGCCTGTCAGTGCTCAGACCATACGCCTCACACTGCATCAAATTGGTCTGCATGGCTGTTGTCCCAGAAGGAAGCCTCTTCAGAAGATGATGCACAAGAAAGGCCGCAAACAGCTTGCTGAAGACAAGCAGACTAAGGACATGGATTTCTGGAACCATGTCCAGTGGTCTGATGAGACCAATATACTCCTATTTGGTTCAGATGGTGTTAAGCGTGTGTGGCAGCAACCAGGTTAAGAGTACAAAGATAAGTGTGTCTTGCCTACAGTCAAGCATGGTGGTGGGAGTGTCATGGTCTGGGGCTGCTGACGGCACTGGGTAGCTACAGTTCATTGAGGGAACCATGAATGCCAACATGTACATGTGACATACTGAAGCAGAGCATGATCCCCTACCTTTGGAGACTGGGCCACAAGGCGTATTCCAACATGATAACAATCCCAAACACACCTCCAAGACGACCACTGCCTTGCTAAAGAAGCTGAGGGTAAAGATGATGGACTGGGCAAGCATGTCTCCAGACCTAAACCCTATTGAGCATCTGTGGGTCATCCTCAAACCGAAGGTGGAGGAGTACAAGGTCTCTAACATCCACCAGTGCTGGAAAATAATGGTAGCCACACAAAATATTGACACTTTGGGCCCAATTTGGATTTTTTTCACTTAGGGGCGTACTCAATTTTGTTACCAGCAGTTTAGACATTAATGGCTGTGTGTTGAGGTATTTTGAGGGACAGCAAATTTACCCTGTTATACAAGCTGAACACGCACTACTTTACATTGTAGCAAAGTTTCATTTCTTGAGTGTTGTCACATGAAAAAATATATTAAAATATTTACAAAAATGGAGGGGTGTACTCACTTTTGTGAGATACTGTATGTGCATTAATGCACGCAATAGTATGAATGGGCTGGTCATATAAGGTTCCCATTTTGACACTGGTTTCACAGAAAAGATGTCTAATTTCAGCTCTCTTGAACCTCCTGGGGAGTGGGGGGGGGGGGGGGGGGAACATATCAAGTTACGGGTAAAATTGAATTTTAAACTATTGGGCTAAGTAAACAACAGACTTTTTTTTCCAGAATTGCAGCTCAGACTAGCCTGGTAAATATGTGTAAAGGAGCTTACAGCTTCAACTATTGATTGGAAATGTAGATATTAAGTATTTATATCCAGTATTGTATATGTACTTAACTAGAAAACTATTTTTGAACTTTATATATCAAGGCTTTGCATTCCCACTGAAGTGCTTTTTTCTGTAAAAGTATAACACAGAAGGTTATGGCGAGGAGGAACTAAAGGAACCGAAAAGGTTTTCATGTGCATTATTCCACCACAAATCCAAAAACTAAGGGTCACTGCCAAAGTTCTGATACCACCCTTCTCACCCCCCTCCCCCCCCCACACACACACACACACCCCACATGTAATGTTTTTTTTGTCATGTTAATCATTATCTTTCTCTAAATCCCACAAGCACTGTTTATTCATTTATTAAAGAAGGATATACTAAAATGCATGCTAATTATAATCACAGGTTAAGCATTTGGGAACAGGCTGTTTTTTAGAAAGTATCAAGTAGCATGCAACTGTGTTTCCCTAGCCTAAGAACATACAACCAGAAGAGAAAATACTCTAACAGAACATTGGATTCTGCCCTATTTTTACAAGAACTGGTTAGTTCGCACAGAACAAATGTACATGCATTTGTGCTGGGAATATATATATATATATATATATATACACAGTGGGGATCGAAAGTTTGGGCACCCCAGGTAAAAATTTGTATTAATGTGCATAAAGAAGCCAAGGAAAGATGGAAAAATCTCCAAAAGGCATCAGATTACAGATTAGACATGCTTATAATATGTCAACAAAAGTTAGATTTTATTTCCATTATTTACACTTTCAAAATAACAGAAAACAAAAAAATGGCGTCTGCAAAAGTTTGGGCACCCTGCAGAGTTAATATCTTGTACTGCCCCCTTTGGCAAGTATCACAGCTTGTAAACGCTTTTTGTAGCCAGCCAAGAGTCTTTCAATTCTTGTTTGAGGTATCTTTGCCCATTCTTCCTTACAAAAGTCTTCCAGTTTTTGAGATTTCTGGGCTGTCTGTCACTCACTGCTCTTTTAAGGTCTATCCATAGATTTTCAATTATGTTGAGGTGAGGGAATTGTGAAGGCCATGGCAAAACCTTCAGTTTACGCCTCTTGATGTATTCCCCCGTGGATTTCGAGGTGTGTTTAGGATCATTATCCATTTGTAGAAGCCATCCTCTCTTTAACTTCAGCTTTTTCACAGATGGCATCAAGTTACCATCCAAAATTTGCTGAAATTTTATTGAATCCATTTTTCCTTCTACTCGTGAGATGTTCCCTGTGCCACTGGCTGCAATACAATCCCAAAGCATAATTGATCCACCCCCATGCTTAACAGTTGGACAGAGTTTCTTTTCATTAAATTCTGTGCCCCTTCTTCTCCAAACGTACCTTTGCTCATTCCGGCCAAAAAGTTAAATTTTAACCTCATTGGTCCACAGAACTTGTTTCCAAAATGCATTAGGCTTGTCTATATGTTCATTTGCAAAGTTCAAATGCTGATTTTTGTGGTGAGGACGTAGAAGAGGTTTTCTTCTGATGACTCTTCCATGAAGACCATATTTGTACAAGTATCTCTTTATAGTGGAATAGTGTACCACAACTCCAGTGTCTGCCAGATCTTTCTGGAGGGATCGTGCAGTCAAACGTGGGTTTTAAATTGTTTTTCTCACAATCCTGCGAGCTGTTCTGTCTGATATTTTTCTTGGTCTTCCAGATCTTGCTTTAACTTCCACTGTTCCTGATGACTGCCATTTCTTAATTACATTCCGAACAGAGGATATTGACATCTGAAAACGCTTTGCTATTTTCTTATAGCCTTCTCCAGCTTTGTGAGCGTCAACTATTTTCAGTTTCAGTTTTCTAGAAAACTGCTTAGAAGATCCCATGGTGCTGATTGTTGGGGCAAAGTCAGATGAGTCTGGGCATTTAACACCTTTGAGATTGACATCATCTGGTCTTCCCAGACGATGATTGAGAACAATCCATGACACTGGCAAGTCTCAGCCTTGCAAAGGGGCAGAGCATGCTATAAATTCTGCAGGGTGCTCAAACTTTTGCAGACACCATTTTTTTGTTTTCTGTTATTTTGAAAGTGTCAATGATGGAAATAAAATCAAACTTTTGTTGACATATTATAAGAATGTCTAATCTGTAATTTGATGCCTTTTGGAGATTTTTCCATCTTTCCTTGGCTTCTTTATGCACATTAATACTAATTTTTACCTGGGGTGCCCAAACTTTCAATCCCCACTGTATATATATATATATATATATATATATATATATATATATATACATATATATATATAGCTCTTGATAAAAATGTTTCTTCACAGATTTCACCGAATGCTTTTCATCAGATTTTCTGGATGGTGCTTGTATGTACTATGCAAGCAAGTGAAATGTTTTTTGGAATCATAGCAACTACGAGCCTGTGAAATTATTGCCACTGTGCTAATTTGTTTCAGTTTAAACCTTACTTGATGCTTTCTTTATATTATAACAATTTACACAAACATGTTATTTTTTCCCGCATGCAATGCATTGTAACATTAAGGTAAAAAGGCTTTGCAAAGTTTTTGTCAAATTAAACTATATAATAAATCATAAAAAAAATATATGTATCCAAATATGCTACCAAATGAAAGCCCATGTATCCTGCAAAAAACAACATACTGTATATGCATTAGGGTAGACTGTATAAGACAAAAATTAGAAAACGTAGAACAAAGAAAGCAGAAAAACACCACACTCTAGGAGTCCAGGGGAAAAAAGGGTTCTAGGCAATATAGTGAGAATGGATCCTGGGACTTATGAGGTGAAAGGAAAAAAAGGCTTTTTTTATTTTTAACATTTTATAACTATATATACACTATCAAAAGTGTGCCCCTTCCAAAATGGGAACGATTATGGACAATTAACATGTTCTTGCAAGTTTAAATTTAAGAAAGACAACAGAACCAGCTTTATGAATGCCAGTTGCTAATAGAAAGTAAAGGCAGGTTGCTGAGAAGAATGAACTGTGAGTAGAGGCTCAATGCTAGTTGCCAGAGAAGGATGTATTGTGGGCAAGGTTAATACAGGTTTTCAGGGAGGGATGCACTGTGAGCTGGTGGTTGATACAGGTCATTGGAAGAAATGCATTATATGTGGAGATTATTGCAGGTTGGTGGCAGGAATGCACTGTGATTGAGGCTATGGTAGCTGAGGAGGGACGAGCTGGGATGGGGGCCCTTTGCACAGTGGGCGCCCCTTACACATCTGCTGTCCCTGCAAGTGCTTAGATAAAAGGGTACTTACATGACCCAGAAGCCTGGCACAGCGGCCTTAAGCAGGTCCAACAAACGAGGATGGCACATAGGCAGAGGCCCCTTTTATTGCAGAAAAATATAACACAGCTGCTAGAAGAGCTCCTCAAATGGGTGCTGTTTGTGAGATTTGAGGTGTAAAGAACAGAGGTCATGCCTTGATAGAGTAAGATAGAGTGCTGCCTCCCTGCCTACACTGTGCACACTGCACTGCCTCATAACTCAGTAATATCATTGGAATAGGAACGACAGCTAGAGGATAGGGTGCAAGAAGAGAGGAGGGTTGAAAAAAGAAAGTCTGGTTAAGGTTTAAAGCAGTTGGGGGGCTGCAGGATGAGTACCCAGACATGATTTGCCAATTTAATCCAGTTCAGCTGTATTTAGCCTGTTAATTTTTTTCTCTAAGATAACAGAGTGTTTAACCACTTAAGCCCCGGAGGATCTGGCTGCTCAAAGACCAGGGCCTATTTTGCGATTCGGCACTGCGTGACTTTAACGGACAATTGCGCAGTCGTGCGACGCTGTACCCAAATGAAATTGACGTCCTTTTTTTCCCTCCACAAACAGAACTTTCTTTTGGTGGTATTTGATTACCTGTGTGATTTTTACTTTTTGCGCTATAAACAAAAAAAGAGCGACAATTTTGAAAAAATAACAATATTTTTTACATTTTTTTTATATGAAATTCCCCAAAAAAATGTAAAAATCAAAATTTTTTAACATTTTAGACCAATTTATTTTCTGCTACATACTTTTGGTGAAAAAAATCGCAATAAGTGTATTTTGATTGTTTTGCGCAAAAGTTATTGCGTTTACTAACTACGGGAAAGATTTATGTAATTTTTATTGTTTTTTTTTAAACTAGTAATGGCGGCGATCTGCGTTTTTTTTTTGCGGGACTGCGACATTGCGGTGGACAGATCGGACCCTTGACTGACATTTTTGACACTTTTGGGGGTACCAGTGACGTTACTACAGTAATTAGTGCTATAAATATGCACTGTTACTGTAAAAATTGTAAAAATGACACTGGCAGGGAAGGGGCTAACTTTATTGGTAAATAGTGGGTAAATGTATCCCTAGGTGCGTGATTCTAACTGTCAGGGGGCGTGGCTTGTGATGTAACCACAGAGACATACGATCCTACAATGCAGGATCGTATGATCTCTGCAGTTACACCAGGGAGAATGACAGAAGGCTTTGTTTACATCAGCCGCCTGCCTTTCTCCCTCTCCAGCGGGAGTTTGCGAGTGGCCGGTGGACATCGGAGGCGCCGGTCACTTGAGCGGGGATGTTAGTGAACGAGCGGGGGCGAGCAACGTAGTCCTATGTCGCTTTGCCCAGTAGGGGCTGACCACCACAGTAAATAGTCGTGCGGCGGTCGGCAAGTCATTAAAAAATCTTCTGCAACCATTTTTCCCTCTTCCAAAGAAAAAAATAAATAAAAATGACAATGCCATGCAACGCTGTACTGGAATAAAATTGATGTCCTTTTTTTCCCACAAAGAGCTTTCTATTTAATCACATCTGCGGTTTTTAATTTTTTGCGCTATAAACAAAAAAAGAGTGACAATTCTGAAAAAAAAAACAAAAAAAAAAAACATATTTTTTACTTTCTGCTATAAAACATTCCCAATTCCCAATTCTCATTAATTTAGGCCAATATGCATTCTGCTACGTTTTTGGTAAAAAAAAATCCCAATTAGGGGATAGATTTATGTAATTTTTATTTATTTTTTACTAGTAATGGCAGAGATCAGCGATTTTTGGAGTGACTGCGACATTGCGGAAAACAAATCTGACACCTAACTGACACTTTTAGCACTGATTACTACAGTAATCAGTGCTAAAAATATGCACTGTTACTGTACTAATGACACTGTCATGGAAGGGATTAACACCAGGGTGTGCCTAGGAGATGCTTTCTAACTGTGTGGGGGTTGTAATCACTGGATGAACACAGAGACCTGTGTTCCTAAATAGCAGGAACACAGGTTCCTTGTGTTCATCACTAACAGAACAGCGGTCTGCTGTGTTTACATCGGCAGACCGCCGTTCTGTCTCCATGGGGAGCGATCACGGGTGCCTGGCAGACATTGCGTCTGCTGGACCCACTGATCGGCTCCCGCTCAAGCCAATCAGCACCTGTGTGTGCCCCCACTATCTGCTACATGAAGCAAAGTACAGGTACGTCATTTTGCATAACAAAATGTCGACCTGTCGCTGTAAAACTACAGCGGCTGGTTGGCAAGTGGTTTCGATTTCCTAAACCTTTATCCAACACCCCATCTGTCACAAAGTGACATCCCTTATGTATGAAGGAGTGTAACTTTAAATCATGGGGCCCATAGAAAACATGTTTCTTGCAGTGACTCCTCTGTTGTAAAATAGAAAAACTCTCTAGATTTATTTGTAAACTATATTGATTCTTAGGAAGTTTTGTTCCATTTCTGTTTTAAAATGGGGATGAGATATTGGATTTCAATCCAGGGCCAAGTTAAAATGTCTGGCATTATCACTGGAAATGCTGGGATCCAGCGCTAAGCCTAGGAGCTAAAATGATCCGTTTTTGAGCTTATGTTTCCACAAATCACTTCATAGAAGCAAATGTTGTCATTCTATGTTAACTTCTATTATATGTTTACATTGGGAGTGTTGTGCCGTCAGGAGTCACATCACAACATTTCCTGACAGTATGGAGGCTCAGAGCTGGTATAGCTGTCCAACCTGTAACTACAGCAGTAGATAAGAATGGGGACTGGGGCAGTTATGGGCTTCAGGGATGGCTGGTGAGAAATATAGGGGGGGGGGGGGGGGGGACTCGGTTTTGAAGATAACTGCCCATTTTCATGTGGAAAAGGGCCTCTTCTCCACAATCCTGACCCGGTGGTTAGGAGGGCCCTGTGATTGTGAAGCCCTTGTACGCATCAACCCAAGGTTCTATATCAGTGAAGTCCTTCCTAACTCCACATGTTGAAAGCATATGGCCTGCTATGGTTGAGGAGATGGTGCACATGCTTGTCTCCCCTCCCCCCTTCCTGCAAGTCTTACGTGTAATGGTTGCATTTATTTTCTTTTTTGGGGGTTTTTTGTCTTTGTTTTCATCAACACTTTAGCAACTTTTTACTATTTGGGGTGTTTTTCCTTTTTTCAGATGATAACATTCACATTGGGGTGATTTGAGCGGACAGTTGTTGCTGACATTGCAAGAGCTTCCTGTTTTCCTACAGCATCTTATTGCATCTTTTGGAAAAAAAAAAAGCAAAATCACCATGCACCAGAAGGCTCTCACCCGTAGGCACCCTGCTACCCCCTTGTCCAATTCCCATATATATATATATATATATATATATATATTTTTTTTTTTTTTTATTTTTTTTTTAAATATCAGATTTTAAGCCTTTAGACATGATTTGGTAAAATTCGCCAGCACCGGGACAGTACATGAATGTTACCATGGTAGAATAGGCTAAAATGTGGAAGCACAGACAAGGCAGGTGCTTTGCTACACTACAAACTGAAGTGTAGCATGTCAGAGACACTAGATAAATGATCAGTTTTGTTAACAGAGTAAAAGAGAAGTTAAAAAAAAAACAGTCATACTCACCTAGACAGCTACAGCACTGATCCGAACTGCAGCTGTCCCCTGCTTGCATCAAAGACCACTGATTACTCAATTATCCGTCTTCTGTGAGCAGGGAGCTGGTGACTGTCAGTCATCGGCTCTCCACTCTGCCCCTCCAACGTTTACTGGAGTGCTGGGCTGTAAAGGGGGCGAGGGTGGCTGACTCAAGTTTGCTAAGAGTCAGCTGGCAGTCCAGGCATCTGGGTGGATACCGACTGTAAAGTCAGGATCAATCCAGAATCTGAATCGGCTAAGTGAGATCAGCGGACTAGAGCTTTAGCCCTACTTCTATTTATATTATATTTTGCTTTATGTTTTGGATCATTGTCTTGTTGGAAGACAAATCTCCGTCCCAGTCTCAGGTCTTTTGCAGACTCCATCAGGTTTTCTTTCAGAATGGTCCTGTATTTGGCTCCATCCATCTTCCCATCAATTTTAACCATCTTCCCTGTCCCTGCTGAAGAAAAGCAGGCCCAAACCATGATGCTGCCACCACCATGTTTGACAGTGGGGATGGTGTGTTCAGGGTGATGAGCTGTGTTGCTTTAACGCCAAACATAACATTTTGCATTGTTGCCAAAAAGTTTGATTTTGGTTTAATCTGACCAGAACACCTTCTTCCACATGTTTGGTTTGTCTCCCAGGTGGCTTGTGGCAAACTTTAAAGGACACTTTTTATGGATATCTTTAAGAAATGGCTTTCTTCTTGCCACTCTTCCATAAAGGCCAGATTTGTGCAGTATACGACTGATTGTTGTCCTATGGACAGAGTCTCCCACCTCAGCTGTAGATCTCTGCAGTTCATCCAGAGTGATCACGGGGCTTCTTGGCTGCATCTCTGATCAGTCTTCTCCTTGTATGAGCTGAAAGTTTAGAGGGACGGCCAGGTCTTTGTGGATTTGCAGTGGTCTGATACTCCTTCCATTTCAATATTATCGCTTGCACAATGCTCCTCGGGATGTTTAAAGCTTGGGAAATCTTTTTGTATCCAAATCCGGCTTTAAACTTCTTCACAACAGTATCTCGGACCTGCCTAGTGTGTTCCTTGTTCTTCATGATGCTCTCTGCGCTTTAAACGGACCTCTGAGACTATCACAGTGCAGGTGCATTTTTGTGGAGACTTGATTACACACAGGTGGATTCTATTTATCATCATTAGTCATTTAGGTCAACATTGGATCATTCAGAGATCCTCACTGAACTTCTGGAGAGAGTTTGCTACACTGAAAGTAAAGGGTCTGAATAATTTTGCACGCCCAATTTTTCAGTTTTTTATTTGTTAAAAAAGTTTGAAATAGCCAATAAATTTCATTCCACTTCATGATTGTGTCCCACTTGTTGTTGATTCTTCACAAAAAATTACAGTTTTATATCTTTATGTTTAAAGCCTGAAATGTCGCCGAATACTTTCGCAAGGCTATGTGTATATATATATATATATATATATATATATATATATATATATATATATATATACATACAGTGGGGATCGAAACTTTGGGCACCCCAGGTAAAAATTTGTATTAATGTGCATAAAGAAGCCAAGGAAAGATGGAAAAATCTCCAAAAGGCATCAAATTACAGATTAGACATTCTTATAATATGTCAACAAAAGTTAGATTTTATTTCCATCATTGACACTTTCAAAATTACAGAAAACAAAAAAATAGCGTCTGCAAAAGTTTGGGCACCTTGCAGAATTTATAGCATGCACTGCCCCCTTTGCAAGACTGAGACCTGCCAGTGTCATGGATTGTTCTCAATCATCGTCTGGGAAGACCAGGTGATGTCAATCTCAAAGGTTTTAAATGCCCAGACTCATCTGACCTTGCCCCAACAATCAGCACCATGGGATCTTCTAAGCAGTTGTCTAGAAAACTGAAACTGAAAATAGTTGACGCTCACAAAGCTGGAGAAGGCTATAAGAAGATAGCAAAGCGTTTTCAGATGTCAATATCCTCTGTTCGGAATGTAATTAAGAAATGGCAGTCATCAGGAACAGTGGAAGTTAAAGCAAGATCTGGAAGACCAAGAAAAATATCAGAGAGAACAGCTCGCGGGATTGTGAGAAAAACAATTCAAAACCCACGTTTGACTGCACAATCCCTGCAGAAAGATCTGGCAGACACTGGAGTTGTGGTACACTATTCCACTATAAAGAGATACTTGTACAAATATGGTCTTCATGGAAGAGTCATCAGAAGAAAACCTCTTCTACGTCCTCACCACAAAAATCAGCATTTGAACTTTGCAAATGAACATATAGACAAGCTTGATGCATTTTGGAAACAAGTTCTGTGGACCGATGAGGTTAAAAGTGAACTTTTTGTCCGGAATGAGCAAAGGTACGTTTGAAGAAGGGGCACATAATTTAATGAAAAGAACCTCTTTCCAACTGTTAAGCATGGGGGTGGATCAATCATGCTTTGGGGTTGTATTGCAGCCAGTGGTACAGGGAACATCTCACGAGTAGAAGGAAAAATGGATTCAATAAAATTTCAGCAAATTTTGGATGGTAACTTGATGCCATCTGTGAAAAAGCTGAAGTTAAAGAGAGGATGGCTTCTACAAATGGATAATGATCCTAAACATACCTCGAAATCCACGTGGGATTACATCAAGAGGAGTAAACTGAAGGTTTTGCCATGGCCTTCACAATCTCCTGACCTCAACATAATTGAAAATCTATGGATAGACCTTAAAAGAGCAGTGCGTGACAGACAGCCCAGAAATCTCAAAGAACTGGAAGACTTTTGTAAGGAAGAATGGGCAAAGATACCTCAAACAAGAATTGAAAGACTCTTGGCTGGCTACAAAAAGCGTTTACAAGCTGTGATACTTGCCAAAGGGGGCAGTACAAGATATTAACTCTGCAAGGTGCCCAAAATTTTGCATACGGCATTTTTTAGTTTTCTGTTATTTTGAAAGTGTAAATGATGGAAATAAAATCTAACTTTTGTTGACATATTATAAGAATGTCTAATCTGTAATTTGATGCCTTTTGGAGATTTTTCCATCTTTCCTTGGCTTCTTTATGCACATTAATACAAATTTTTACCTGGGGTGCCCAAACTTTCGATCCCTACTGTATATATACACACACATACATATATATATATATATATATATTTACATATATATATATATATATACAAAGTTCAGTTGTGCTCATGAGTTTACATACCCTGGCAGAATTTGATTTGTTGGCCCTTTTGCAGAGAATATGAATAATAACACACTTTTCTTTCACTTATAAAACTTTTCTTTCACTCATAAAACTTTTCTTTCACTCATGGTTAGTGTTTGGCTGAAGCCATTTATTATCAATCAACTGCGTTTACTCTTTTTAAATCATAATGACCACAGAAACTACCCAAATGATCCTGATCAAAAGTTTACATACCCCAGTCCTTAATACCGTATATTGCCCCCTTTACCACCAATGACAGCTTGAAGTATTTTGTGGTATTTGTGGATGAGGCTCTGTATCTTCTCAGATGGTAAAGCTGCCCATTCTTCCTGGCAAAAAGCCTCCAGTTCCTGTAAATTCTTGGGCTATCTTGCCTAAACTGCACGTTTGAGATCTCCCCAGAGTGGCTCAATGATATTGAGGTCAGGAGACTGAGATGGCCACTCCAGAACCTTCACTTTATTCTACTATAGCCAATGATAGGTCGACTCGGTCTTATGTTTAGGATCATTTTCGTGTTGGAATGTCAAAGTACGTCCCATGTGCAGCTTCCTGGCTGATGAATGCAAATTTTCCTCCAGTATTTTTTGATAACATACTGCATTCATCTTGCCATCAATTCTGACCTTATTTCCTGTGCCTTTGTAGCTCACACAACCCCTAAACATCAGCGATCCACATCCGTGTTTCACGGTAGGAATGGGGTACCTTCCATCATAGGCCGTGTTGTCTCCTCCCCATGGTTGTGGCCAAAAAACCTACATTTTGGTCTCATCACTCCAAATGACTTTGTGCCAGAAGGTTTGAGGCTCGTCTCTGTGCTGTTTGGCGTATTGAGCATGGGATACTTTGTGGCTTTTGCATAGTAATGGCTTTCTTCTGGCGACTCGACCATGCAGCCCATCTTTCTTCAAGTGCCTCCTTATTGTGCATCTTGAAACAGCCACACCACATGTATTTCAGAGAGTCCTGTATTTCACCTGAAGTTATTTGTGGGTTTTTCTTTGCATCCCAAACAATTTTCCTGGTAGTTGTTGCTGAAATTGTAGTTGGTCTACCTGACCGTGATTTGGCTTCAACAGAACCTCTCATTTTCTACTTCTTGATTAGAGTTTGAACACTGCTGATTGGCATTCTCAATTCCTTGGATATCTTTTTATATCCCTTTCCTGTTTTATACAGTTCAACTGCCTTTTCTGGCAGATCCTTTCACAATTCTTTTGCTTTCCCCATGACTCAGAATCCAGAAACGTCAGTGCAGCATTGGATGAAAGATGCAAGGGTCTGTCAGGAGTCCAGAAACTTATTGACCTTTTATACACACACTAATTAAAAGCAAACAGATCACAGGTGATCAAAGCCATTCAAACCCCTTTGTGTCAACTTGTGTGCATGCTATCAGGCCAAAATAGATAAACGCTTTTGCAAAATCCAAGTATACTGCATCCACAGCCACCCCTCTGTCCAAGGTTTTATATATCTGCTCATAAAAAATAAATCAGATTTGTCTGACAACTTCTGTGTCTTTCATGAATCCATACTGTCTGTTACTTTTTTTCCAGCAAGAAATCTATGTGGTCTTTAATTAAACTCTCCAGTATCTTCTTGACTATAGAAGTCAAACTAACAGGTCTATAGTTACTTGGCAAAGACTTTGATCCCTTTTTGAATATAAGCACCACATTGGCCCTATGCCAATCCAGTGGTACTATTCCAGTCATAGTCATGGATCCCTAAAAATTAGAAACAATGGCTTTGAAATGACAGAGCTCAATTCTTTGGGATCTGTGGGTGTATGCATCCGGTCCAGGTGCTTTATTCACCTTTATTCTGTCTAAATATTTCTGGACCATATCAATTTTGAGCCATTGTGGTTCATTAGGGACTGTGTCACATCCATCCCCATTATGGTCATGAGTTCCCCCATGCTCCTTTGTATATACAGAGCTGAAGAAAGTATTTAATAAATTTGCCTTCTCTTTGTTCCCAGTCACCCACTCCTTATTATTTTGTAAAGGGCCTACATGCTCAGACCTAACCTTTTTACTATTAATATATTCAAAAAATGTTTTGGGATTTGTCCCAATTTTTTTGCAAGAAAAGTAACAAGGAAAAAGAAAAAAAATATAAAAGTAAATTTAAAAATGTGTGATAGTGGGTAAAAATATGTTAATGTGGGAGAGCCCCAACCATGGTTGGGGCTGTTTTCAACAGTTTCTCACCATATATGTATATAAGTCCAGTTCCTCAGAGCTTCTCTTCATGGCAT
The DNA here is from genome assembly GCF_965119305.1 of Pelophylax lessonae. Lineage (NCBI taxonomy): Eukaryota > Metazoa > Chordata > Amphibia > Anura > Ranidae > Pelophylax > Pelophylax lessonae. Next base: position 494,752,850 of record NC_138768.1, on the reverse strand, counting down.
AATCACATAGAAGGATGAGGTGGAGTAGGAAGATGTGAAACAGGAAGGACAGGAGGAGTAGAGCAGTGTTTCTCAACTCTGGTCCTCAGGGCACACTAACAGGCCAGATTTTAAGTATTACCTCGGGGAGATGCAGACCAGAATACTGCAATCACTGAGCAGCAAATTATATCACCTGTGATGTATTCCAGTTTTCTTGCAAACCTGGCCTGTTAGTGTGCCCTGAGGATCGGAGTTGAGAAACACTGGAGTAGAGGGAGGAGGTAGTTGGGGAGGGTGAGGAAGGGGACAAGGAGTTGGGAGGAAGGGAATGAGGAGTAAAAGGAGAAGGAAGAGGTGAAAAAGAGAAGGTGGAGATGGAAGATGAAAGGTAGCAGCTACTACCTCCATGTGGAAGCCCCTCTATCTCTCTTTTTAGGCTTGTCTGACATATTTTTGGATGGTGCTTTTTTGGGGAAGGGCAGTCAGCCTATGGATTCTACATTCAGGAGCGTATTTATAACGAAGTAAATCTGACATTAACCACACAGGGCACAAGTCACTACAGGTTACCGCTGTTACTGTGTTATGTCGGTTACATGACCACCTAACGCATGCAATAATGAAAATGTCAGTTCACTATCACTCGCATGTTGTATATAACGGAAACACCAAAAAAGTTGTTAAATACCACATAAAAAGGGTGTTAAAGTCAGTTCACTAAAGGAAACAAATAAATGCATGCGGTAATTAGGTACTGGTCCAAGATTGCGATAACTATGGCAATGGTCAGACCCCCCCCCCCAGTGATTGGTTTAAACATAGGTGGAAAAGTGCAAGCATCAAATGTTAATTGCCATTACCTGTTTTTCTTCTACAAATACAATATTGTTTGGTAAATACATAAGAAAACAAACACACAAAGTATAAGTCCAAACATCTATTGAAGCGGTGATGAAATAAGCAGGTGTCTATTTTTTTTTTTCATGAACTGTTTTATCTCAAATGAGACAGAACGAAACATATATACAGCAAAACCTTTGGATTGTGTACAGAAATTATTTTCTTTCTCAGGTCTTGTGACATTTCTCTTCCATATGGGGCCATTACTGACAGCATAAAATGGGAAGGGGTTTTTTCTTTAACCACTTTAAGACCAAAGGAATTTGGCTGCTCAATGACCAGACCCTATTTTGCGATTCGGCACTGCGTGACTTTAACAGACAATTGCGCGGTCGTGCGATGCTGTACCCAAAGACGTCCTTTTTTTTCTCACAAATAGAGCTTTCTTTTGGTGGTATTTGATCATCTTGTGCGATTTTTATTTTTTGCGCTATAAACCAAAAAAGAGCGACAATTTTGAAAAAATAATATTTTTCACATTTTATGAAATTCTCAAAAAAAATATGTAAAAATCAAAATTTTTTAACATTTTAGGCCAATTTGTTTTCTGCTACATATTTTTGGTAAATTTTTGATTGGTTTGCGCAAAAGTTAGTGTGTTTACTAACTACGGGAAAGATTTATGTCATTTTTATTGTTTTTTGTTTTTTATACTAGTAATGGCGGCGATCTGCGATTTTTTGCGGGACTGCGACATTGCGGCACAGATTGGACCCCTGACACTTTTTACACTTTTGGGGGTACCAGTAACATTACTACAGTAATCAGTGCTAAAAATATGCACTTCAGAGAGAAGTACGGACGGCTGTGTTTACATCAGCCGTCCGTCCTTCTCACTCAGCTGCGGGAGATCCGAGTGGCCGGCGGCCATCGGAGCAGCCTACCACACGCACTAGCTTCCCAGTTGATGAGCGGGGGCGGGAGCGCGCCTCCAGCAGCAGCGATCGCCCCCTTGCTCCTCCCAGGCGAGGGCCGTACATGTACGGGACTTTGCCTGGGAGAGCCAGACTGCCGCCGTAAAAACTGCGGCGTGCGGTCCGCAAGTGGTTAAGTAACGCCCTTTTATAAACAACAGTCTGCTGGACACCTGTTGAATAATTAGACTCACCTGTAGTTAAATTCTGGTTAATTAGGATTTTGTTGTCTAAAATGTTGCTTCTAAGACTATCATTTGGGTGTATTCATTTTTGCAACATGGTCTTGAATAAATTTGTTAGGAAAAATACTTTTTTGTGTGTGCAAATTAACAAATCTTGGTTGCAATCAATAGCTTGCATTTGTGGGAGTATTTTCTTGTATAGTGTCCCTTAGAAAATGTTGATTCTGAGAGGAAAGTAAAGGTTTTCTGACAAATCTGCTGCAGTGTACTCATTTATGCTCAGAACTAATATATATATATATATATATATATATATATATATATATATATATATATATACATATACATATACACTCACACACACACACACAGTGGGGGGGGGGAATAGTTTGATCCCCTGCAGATTTTGTTAGTTTGCCTACTTACAAAGTGATTAAGGGTCTATAATTTTTATAATGGGTGTATTTTAAATTATAGAGAAGGAATATCAACCAAAAATCCAGAAAAAAAAACCATATTATATAATTACTAAAATGCTGTGTACTTATTCTAACTTTTTTTTTTTTTTTAATAATAAAAAACTTTATTGAGTTTTCCAGTCATAAAAGAATGCAGAGTTCCAAGATAGAGATGTGATCAGTGTAATCAGGATCGCTGTACAACTGTTAAGGTTACCATACTAGAACTAAACTAGAGAAACTTAACATAAATAAATCACCGGGACCGGATGGCTTGCACCCGAGGGTTCTTAAAGAGCTCAGCCAGGTGATTGCCAGACCATTATTCTTGATCTTTAAGGATAGCTTACAGACGGGTATGGTGCCACCTGACTGGAAAAAAGCCAACGTGGTACCAATATTTAAAAAAGGGCCGAGATATGTCCCGGGTAACAATAGGCCCGTCAGCCTAACATCAGTAGTCTGCAAGATTTTGGAGGGGATGTTAAGGGACCACACACAAGACTTTAGTAATGAAAATGGTATTATTAGTAGTAATCAGCATGGATTCATGAAAAATCGTTCTTGCCAAACCAATCTATTAACCTTCTATGATGAAGTGAGCTGCCACCTAGATAAAGGTAAGCCTGTGGATGTGGTGTATCTGGACTTTGCAAAGGCCTTTGACACCGTTCCCCACAATCGCTTACTGTACAAACTAAGGAAGGTAGGTATGGACCATAAGGTTAGTACCTGGATAGAGAACTGGCTCCAGGGGAGAGTGCAAAAGGTGGTGATTAATGGGGAGTACACGGATTGGGCAGGTGTGGAAAGTGGGGTCCCCCAGGGTTCTGTCCTGGGGCCAATCGTGTTTAATTTATTCATAAATGATCTAGAGGAGGGGATATCTAGTACAATCTCAGTATTTGCAGATGATACTAAACTAAGCATGCCAATATCTTCTATGCAGGATGTGGAAACCTTACAAGCAGACCTGATCAAAATAATGGGGTGGGCAACTACATGGCAGATGAGGTTTAATGTTGAAAAATGTAAAGTAATGCACTTGGGTGCCAGAAACCAGAAAGCAAGCTACTCACTAGGGGGGAACCTCTGGGTGAATCTAAGATGGAAAAAGGACCTGGGGGTACTGGTAGACAACAGGCTTGGCAGTGGCATGCAATGCCAAGCCGCCGCAAGCAAAGCCAACAGAATACTGGGATGTATAAAAAAGGGGATTCATTCCACATCTGGAGTATGCTGTCCAGTTCTGGGAACAGGTCCTCAGGAAGGATGTGCTGGAACTGGAAAGAGTCCAGAGAAGGGCAACAAAAATAATTAGGGGAATGGAGGACATCTGCTATGAGGAAAGACTACAAGCACTGAACTTATTCTCTCTGGAGAAAAGACGATTAAGGGGGGAATATGATATCAATGTACAAATACTGTACTGGCGACCCTAGCATAAGGAACAAACTATTCAGAGAAAGGGAATACAATAAGACACGTGACCACTCACTAAAACTAGAGGAAAGGCGGTTTAACCTTAAAGTGCGTCGTATCAGCAGGGAGCATCGATAGTTTCAAAAAACTATTAGATGGGCACATTAAAGACCACAACATACAGGGGTATACAATGTACAGTTAACAGCAAACACACACATACATCATAGGCTGAACTGGATGGACTAATGTCTTTTTTCAACCTCACTAACTATGTAACTATGTAACATTAATAGAATACCTTGTCATATGCCAGAATGCGACATTCACCCGGCCTGATATCCGGATTTAAGGGTACAATATGGGGGAAGGAAGTATAGGGAGGGGAAAGGGATCCAGGAGGGCAACCCGTGAAAAAAAAAGATACACTTGAACATCAATAGCTGTAGGGGGCATAGTAAATGAAACTGTGTTTTGGAGACATAGATGACCCGCAGCAAAAGTAAGGGGGGGATCCCTCCTCTTCTCAAATTCCTGGTGGGGGTGGGGTTGCCCTAGCCAGAACCACCAGGTGGTGATCCATGGCTCCTGGGGGACTACAGTCTCCCTCGGTTACATGAGAGCACCTTTCTCACTTTTAATGCACAGCAGGAAAGCTAAGGGATTGCACCAACTAGATAAAGGACCAAAAAAATGTATATTTCCTGTTTTTCTTGTTACCAAAAGTCCAGTACTTCTCATTTTCATCGGTCACCATTTATTATGCTTAGGTACTTCTTTTTCATATCTGATGTTATATATAATAGACATAATAGGTGCCAAAACTAGCCTATTTGCCAAAAAGAGGAACTAATCTCTAAGCTCCAATTCTAGAGAGTTGCCATTTAGGACCTCGAAAACATAAACCTTTGCATATAAAACACATTCAAACAACACATTTGGAAGAACACAAGATATTATTTTTTATTTTGGAACACCTTTTCAGCTTGACCATAGTTTGGGCTCTAATGGCCCGTACACACGATCCGAAAATCGGACGAAAATTAACGCTTGTGAAAGGATCGGACGATAATCGGATCGTTAGTACACAGCTTACGAGAGGCGATCACAACAGTTCACCCGATATTATCCGGTCGTGCAAGCATAAAAATTTTGATCGTATTATAACACATCGTACGATAATCGTATTATCAGTATGTTGTTCGTCCGAAAAAAATGGTGAGCAGTAGACAGCGCATGAGCAGTAGACATCATTTTACCCTCACACGCTACAGCGTGGTTACGCATACCGGAAGCTAAGAATTATCGTCCGGGAAAATTCGTATCATGAGTAACCTCTCCCTTTAAGAGAATATTATTGAGAGCTGCTAGAATACGAAAACGGATAACGGATGGAACGTCGCCCGATTTTCGGATCGTGTGTACTGGGCATAACTAACATATTAGAAGACCATGGGGGAAATTTACACAGAATATGGTGCAGCTGTGCATGGTAGCCAATTAGCTTCTTACTTCAGCTTGTTCAATTAAGCTTTGACCTTAAAACATGGAAGCTGATTGGTTTATATGCCAAACTGCACCAGATTTTGCACTCTCCAGTTTTAGTAAATCTCCCCCTAACTGTCTTATTTACCTTTTGCCTGACTTCTGCTAGAGGAGCTTAGGAAGGGGTGTTTTTTCCAATAAGATCCTGTAGAATGCTGAGCAGCTTGAATCTTGTTAATAGAACATCCTAGGCTATGCTCTAATGTGAGATTGAGAGGTTTGAGATATATAGAATTCCCCAAGGCCTTGTTGAAAGGAGAGCGATGTCACCCTCCCCCGCCCTGCAGTATAGAAGCTAGGTGTATTTATTATTGGTTTATATACCTTCTTTCTTACAGGTTTTATAATTACCTAATTTTTTATATTCTTTATTATTGCCCATTTGTTCAAATGCATGGTACTCTGTGAAATGTGTGTTTTTAAATAAACCTGCATTTATTATAATATCAGATTATATATTTTAAACATTAGGCCTGTAGAGCTGTTTAAAAAAAGAAAATGTATATTAAAGGGATGTGTATGCAGTATATGTGAAAAGGTGCATTATTTTTTGGCATTGTACATATCACACAAAATAATGAATAGCATACACTAAGTTGGGAAAAGTAGAAACAAAATGTACCAAAATAGAAAAAAATATATTTTGCACATCCATGCACACTAGATACAAAATCAAAATAAACTCAAAATAAATGTCCGGCTGTCGAAGTCCCGCTATTGGACGTAACACGTACGGGGGAGGAGCCACGCATGACATCACCTGCAGCCACCTTTCCGGATATGTGGATGTTATTTTCCTTTGAGCGCTCAATATATGCACTTGTGACAAGTGCTGGCTTTGTAAGTGTGTTACTGCTTTAACCACTTCTGGACCGGAAGGATTTGCCCTCTTAATGACCAGGCCATTTTTTGTGATTCAGCACTGCGTTACTTTAACCGGTTGCCGACCGCCGCACGACTATATACTGCGGCGGTCAGCCCCGGCCAGGCAGAGTGACGTATCGGTACGTCACTCGCCTGTCACTGACTTGCGAGCCTATCGCGGGCGGGCGCGCGCCCGCCGAGGCGCGCGCCCGCCGCGGCTCGTTCACAGGCAAGTCAGTGCGTGTGACCGGCGGACTCGATGTCCGCCAGTCACACTGCGATCGCTCCTGTGAAGGGAGAAAGACAGAGCAGCTTGTGTAAACAAGCTGCCTGTCAGTTCTCCCTGTGTAAAAGTAAAGATCTGACCGTTCTACTATGTAGAACGGTTGATCTTTGCTTTTACACCAATAGGAATGTCCCTACACAGTAGAAAGCACGCCCCTAGGACACACTTAACCCCTCCCTGTCCAATAAAGTTAACCCCTTCCCTGCCAGTGTCATTTTTGCAGTAACAGTGCATATGTATAGCACTGATTACTGCAGTAATGTCACTGGTAACCCCAAAAGTGTCAAAAATGTCAGTCAAGGGTCCGATCTGTCCGCCGCAATGTCGCAGTACCGAAAAAATAAATCGCAGATCGCCGCCATTACGCGTTAAAAAAAAAACACTAAAAATGACAAAAATCTTTCTCTTTGTTAGTAAACGCGATAACTTTTGCGCAAACCAATCAAAATACGCTTTTTGCGATTTTTTTTACCAAACATAGGTAGCATAAAACAAATTGGCCGAAAAATGTTAAAAAATTTTGATTTTTACTTTTTTTTTTGGGGAATTTCATATAAAAAAATGTGAAAAATATTGTTATTTTTGCAAAATTTACGCTCTTTTTTTGTTTATAGCGCGTGATCAAAAAATCGCACAGGTGATCAAATACCACCAAAAGAAAGCTCTGTTTGTGGGAAAAAAAGGACGTCAAATTCGTTTAGGTACAGCGTCGCACGACCGCGCAATTGTCCGTTAAAGTCACGCAGTAAAAAATCGCAAAAAAACCCCTGGTCCTTTAGCAGCCAAATCCTCCGGGGCTTAAGTGGTTAATGGAAAATTGTGCGGTCATGCAATGCTGTACCCAAATAAAATTGATGACCTTTTTTTTCCCTATGAATATAGAGCTTTTTTTTTATGGTATTTGATCACCTGTGCGATTTTATTTTTTTGCGCTATAAACAAAAAAAGCGACATTTTTGAAAAAAAAAACATGTTTCACATTCTGCTATGTAACATTCCCCCAAAAAAATTTGAAAATCAAAATTTTCCATCCTTTTAGGCCAATTTGTATTCTGCTACATATTTTTGGTAAAAACGATTGCATTAACCTCCCTGGCGTTATGACTATGTCAGGAATAGCAAAAGCAGTACAATTTTTTGCATGGAAATTTGGCGTTATGTATTGTAGGCCTACAATTTTTAGTAATTACTTACTTAACCACTTGCCGACCGCCGCACGACTATCTACGTCGGCGGTCAGCCCCTCACAGGCAAACTAACGTAGGTCTACGTCGCTTGCCTGTGAGGGTCTAGGGAGCGAGCGCGCGCCCCCGGAGGCGCGCTCCCGCTCCCGCGTGGTCACGGACCCCCCCCCCGCGCGTGTGACCGGCGGACCCGATGTCCGCCGGCCACTCTGCGATCCGCGGGGGAGAGGGAGAAAGTCAGGCAGCTTGTCTAAACAAGCTGCCTGTCATTCTCCTCGGTGTAAAGACACTGATCAAACGGATCTACTATGTAGCTCCGTTGATCAGTGTCCTTACAGCTCAAGCCACAGCCAATCACAGTAGAAAGCACGCCCCTAGGGACACACACAGCCCCTCCCTCCCAAATAAAGTTAACCCCTTCACTACCAGTGTATTTTTACAGTAACAGTGCATATGTATAGCACTGATTACTGTAGAAATGTCACTGGTAACCCCAAAAGTGTCAAAAATGTCAGTCAAGGGTCCGATCTGTCCGCCGCAATGTCGCAGTACCGCAAAAAAAATCGCAGATTGCCGCCATTACGCGTTAAAAAAAAAACAACAAAAATGACAAAAATCTTTCCCTTTGTTAGTAAACGCGATAACTTTTGCGCAAACCAATCAAAATACGCTTTTTGCGATTTTTTTTACCAAACATAGGTAGCATAAAACAAATTGGCCGAAAATGTTAAAAAATTTGGATTTTTACATTTTTTTGGGGGGGAATTTCATATAAAAAAATGTGAAAAATATTGCTATTTTTGCAAAATTGACGCGCTTTTTTTGTTTATAGCGCATGATCAAAAAATCGCACAGGTGATCAAATACCACCAAAAGAAAGCTCTGTTTGTGGGAAAAAAAGGACGCCAAATTCGTTTAGGTACAGCGTCGCACGACCGCGCAATTGTCCGTTAAAGTCACGCAGTGCCGAATCGCAAAATACCCCCTGGTCGTTTAGCAGCCAAATCCTCCGGGGCTTAAGTGGTTAAACCTGACCAAACAAGACTCTAGTAGACATCCCAGATGTGATAAAGTTTGAAACACAAAATCATAAATTATAATATAATAAACAACTAGAAATAAGTATATATATATATATTATATAGTACAGTAAAACTGCAGGCAAGGGCACTGGGGGGCAAACTAAGGTCAATTTATTTTATTTAGTAATGGAATCCAATAGGATTACAATATATCAGTGTGTTTGTGTTCACAACAGCTGACCGTCCTTCCCTCTCAGCGGGGAGCAATCGCCAGTGCCCGGCGGCTACGTAGGGCTACGTCGGTTTGTGCAGGAGAGGCTGCCTGCCATATTAAATCTGCAGGGGGCGGTCGTAAAGGCGTTAAAGAAAGAATATGATTTTAGCAGAAAGCACTATGTCATTTTGCTTTCTTATATACACTGTGGAGGAATTGCCATCCTTGACCACAGACAGACTGCTGGATGATTATTATTCCCCTATTGGGGAAAAGCGAATATCGACCATCCTGTTTTCAGGGGGTCACTTTCTTGAGGTGAGCGGCTAAGTATATCTCTCTGATTCCTCAACTTTGTGAATGTTTTTGGACTTTTTTTTAGAAATTGACTTTTAATATATATATATATATATATATATATATATATATATATATATTTTTTTTTTACTGTTTGCTCTGCACTATTGTTTTTAAATACATAATGCACACTAGATAGTCTAAAAATGCCAGAACTGCTAGCAGGAAAAAATGAGTCATAAATGGTGTTTTGCTGCATTTATTATGCATTTATGCAGGTTTTTGAGCTTTAGCCTTTACAAGCACTTTTTTTTTTAAACTCAACACTCCCTTCAGCTAATTTGCAGTCCCAAATGACCACAATGAATTGCAAAACAATATATATTGTGGCAGTGTGAGCCTGTGCCACTATTTATTATGGCGGTCTGGGCCAGGTTTACATGGAAGCAGGCACACTAATGATGCAGATGTGTGCTGCATTCATCTTAGAGCCAGGGTTAGAGCTCAGGACCCTACCACCCAGAGGGGGTCAGTGATTGCAAGGGAGCTGTGAGAGGTGAACGTTGCACCATATTGTCCAGGACAGATTGAGGCACAAGCCAGAGAGAGAGACAGTCTGGAACAGATGGAGCAGCTGGGACACTGCAGAAAAGACACAGAGCTGAGGTACAGCCTGTGTGCACGAGATGTGGTTGAAGGTCAGGAGGACCAAAACTATTAAGTTGAGCAGAAGAGCTGCATAGAGACCCTTGAGGCTGAATTTTGTCTTTGGCTTATCATATTGATGGTGAGAACCCCCTACTTGGGAAGACTTTCATTTGCAAACTTTCTTTCTTTTAAATAAACGTTGACAGAAAAAGCTCAGAAACGTACTTTTGGCATGGAGTAAACTCTCACTGTTTTGCAATACCGATGAGCTACAAAATCCCCCACTTACCACAATTGGTGGAGGAATGCCAGGGGGCAGAAGACCTTGGGAATTCAGATCCTCGCATACCAGAGACTGTCTTTTTGTGCTTTGCTGTGTAAGCAGCTAGATGTGTATGGTCTTGGAGCCTTAAGCCCCGTACACACGTACCGATGGTCGGCATACAAATGTTCCTCTTTTCTCCCCGGGATGTCGGTGTCTGCTGAAAAGTGCAAAGACAGCACAAGGACAGCACAAGAATTTTGTCCGCCGACTGCAGAAGTGATGTCATGTAATGGTTAACTTTCCCTGTGTTTTCTATTTTCTGAGCATGCCCAGTCTTGCAAATCTGCGGTCTGTCGGCCGAATTGTGTACTGACAGGCGAACAATCGTCCGTTCTGGTGTCGGCATACAAATATTTTCATGTTTGCAAGAAAGACTTTTGTCCGCGGATTGTGCGCAGACATCTGTCGGAGGCACCATACTAACACGCGTACAATCGGCAGATCCTTCGTCCACCGACGTTTGTATGCCGACGATCGGTACGTGTGTACGGGCCTTTAAAGAGACAATATGCCAAAACTAATTTCTGAGGAACTATTGTGTGCTGCCAGCGCTGATTGTATGCGTATTGGCGGCGGACTGACTTCCGGCCGCCCACGTGGTGGAGGCCCCCGCCCTCTTTTTTTGCCACCACGCATACCCCCATACTTCCCCCATAAGGGTATAAAGAGGAGGTGATGTGGCCGCGTTCTCACGCCCTCAGTAGAAGTCCAGTGCCGACGAAACGCGTCAGGGCGTGAGCACGCGGCCATTCTGTTCCATACCAAGGACATCCCAGAGGACCCCCAGCACTAAACGCCAGTGAGTCCGGGCAACATCGCGATAGGGTGGCTGGATCACCCGTACCGTGTGGCTCAGTGGGGACAACGTCAGTAGCGGGAGGACCGGGTTTTGCCCCTTGGATATGTTTTTTCGCATAAATTCATCCGATTCCATGTGAGTGTGATTTTAACCTTTTAATAAAGCCTTGTTTGTACATATTACGCTATGGGTATCTGTTCCCCTTCTATGTGAGACGAGAGGAGGAGGCATCTGCTCCACCTTGATGTGAGAGGAGAGGAGGAGGTTTCTGTTCCACCTTTATGTGAGAGGAGAGGAGGAGGTGCTGCCTATATCCCTACTCTGTGGAGTTGAATCCTGAGGAGATTACCATCCGGATGTGGAGGATTATTGATTTAATAAAGCGCTAAACCCTAGCGTTAAGGGTACGTGTCCACTCTCAAGGGGGGGAGCACAGCGGTGAGGTGAAGGATATGACGGTTGCTGAGTGATCGATAAAGAAGTCTGGTGTTTCACTACACTAGGAGTTTCCATGCACCCATTTTATCGTGTGACTTCACCCTGAGAATATTATGGACTTATGAACTATTAGGCTTTATAACAATTCCCTACTTTGTTAGGCTGTTTGTTTTTGCTATATACCATCAACCTCGTTAGGGGCTGTTTCTAGCGCTGCTAGTGTCTATGTGGGCTTAGGCTCTTATACACACCCCCTTTTTTTATGTTATGTCTTTAGTATAGCAGCTGCTTTATTGGGTATATAGGCATACCGGTATATCTTGCTGTATTGCTGGATATACATGTATAGATCCTAGGAGTATTGCATATACATGAGCGCTGAGTGGGTGGGATAAGGAACATTGTTTCTTTCTTGCTCCTTCTATATATTGTGTGCTGTTGCCCAAGGCAACAAAGAAACAATCTGTGCTGCTGACGTCATACAGCTTATGCTGCCTTCTGATCAAATTGGGAACTTTTTGGCTGAGTTTGAGAATGTTGAATGTTGCTTCATTCAAAGCCTGGCCCAGTGGTCACTAGGCTGAATTCGTGCAGCCTTTTCTAACAGAGGAGTTCCAAGGGGTGTACCATTTGATGGGCCCTGACCAAGATTACTACGACAGGTAGAAAGCAGCCGTCTGGTCCGGAGGGAGCTGGAAAACTTCTGCTGGGAGAATGCGGTCTCCCATGGCAATGAGTGGAAAAGGATCGTCTGGATGGTGGAGCTCCAGTGGAGAGGTGGCTCATCGTTCCCACAAAAAGGGCAGGGATGTCCGAGAGTCTGTAAGGCTAGGGGGGCATCTGTTGTTTCACCTTGTGGCCACACGGACAAATGCACCAGGGAAAGTGGAATGGTTTCTGAAACAACGCACACAAAGGAAGATTGCAACACCTGCCAACTGGAGTGGTAAGACTGTTGCTGATAAAAATGTGAAAGAGACTGAGTATGTGTCTAATACCAGAGAAGTGGTGGCAAGTCCAGTGAGGAAGTCCCCTTCCAAAAGAGACTTGCTCCTGTGTAGTGGGTATAATGGGTTAATGAAGCCTGTTAGGGGCCGGGCTGAAAATGCAAAATCGCGTGTTAGGAATGAAACACTGCCAGTGCACGGTGGTGAACATGTGGTATTGCAACCAATGATGTCTGAAAATGTGGTATTGCAATGTGATGGTATAACTGACAAGTGTAATGTGTCAGATGCTGTTTAGTCCCTTGGTCTGTCTGTATCTCCTGTATAAGCACATTTAATTGGGATGGCTTGGCCATAGGGATAATAGCAATGCTGAAAATAATTGCTGTAGCTAGAAGACATTTCTATAGGTAATAGTGAGGTGGACACTATTTTATGGTACAGTTTATTGAGGCCCCCACTAAGCAATGATGCTCTGTTGGATCTGGTAATCTCAAACCATGCAGAGCTTATTAATAATGTTCATATAAGTAACCATAATATGATTTCATTTAATGTTAGCTGTAAGCAAAAAAGGCATACAGGAAATACAAAAACACATAACTTTAAGAGAGAAAATTTTCCAAGGATGAGGGCTGCTCTCCAGGATTTAGACTGGGAGGGAATATTGGCATAAATGAGCACAGAACAGAAATGGGAAATTTTCAAAAAGACTTTATGCAAACTCACTGCAAAGTACAGTGCCTTGCGAAAGTATTCGCGCCCCTTGAACTTTGTGACCTTTTGCCACATTTCAGGCTTCAAACATAAAGATATAAAACTGTAATTTTTTGTGAAGAATCAACAACAAGTGGGACACAATCATGAAGTGGAACGAAATTTTTTGGATTATTCAAACTTTGTTAACAAATAAAAAACTCAAAAATTGGGTGTGAAAAATTATTCAGCCCCTTTACTTTCAGTGCAGCAAACTCTCTCCAGAAGTTCAGTGAGGATCTCTGAATGATCCAATGTTGACCTAAATGACTAATGATGATAAATAGAATCCACCTGTGTGTAATCAAGTCTCCGTATAAATGCACCTGCACTGTGATAGTCTCAGAGGTCCGTTTAAAGTGCAGAGAGCATCATGAAGAACAAGGAACACACCAGGCAGGTCCGAGATACTGTTGTGGAGAAGTTTAAAGCCGGATTTGGATACAAAAAGATTTCCCAAGCTTTAAACATCCCAAGGAGCACTGTGCAAGCGATAATATTGAAATGGAAGGAGTATCAGACCACTGCAAATCTACGAAGACCTGGCCGTCCCTCTAAACTTTCAGCTCATACAAGGAGAAGACTGATCAGAGATGCAGCCAAGAGGCCCATGATCACTCTGGATGAACTGCAGAGATCTACAGCGGAGGTGGGAGACTCTGTCCATAGGACAACAATCAGTCGTATACTGCACAAATCTGGCCTATATTATATTATATTTTTACAGTGACATTAGTTTAAGTTGATTTTTCTAGGCTTTTATCATGCTGTCTTTACTTTTTATTGGGGGCTTGCTAGTTCATTTCTTTTAAAAAGGGGGTCCTCCCCCCGATGATCTTTGATCTCTTCAATGTTGTCCAGGTAGATCTCCATCTCTCAAATGTTGCCTACCCCTGTACTAGCAGATTTAGATACACTAACAATTTGAAACTAAAACTCTAGCTCACGCTTTTTAAGAAGTTACAGCAACAGTTTTTTCCTTTTGAGATATAGGTTTTACATAAATAAATAAAAGCTGATGATTGTAAGCACCCCTGCCATTCTTAAATAGTTTGTCTTAACCCTGTAACTGATACATTGTGCTAGAGAGTTTGTTCTTTAAAAAAACAGCCAGACTTATTCGCTGGGTCACCAGATAAACAAAGAAGAAAAAGCCTCCCCCATAAAAAATGAATACAGCCATCACATCTAAGAATTGGTGAGCTGCAATATAACAAATGTTATGGATTAAATAGCAAAGATGACTGTGTCAACCTAATAAATAAATATTTTTAGGCTCAAAAATAGGCACACTTGTGAAAAGGGGAAGCCCCGATTCACACTTGTGCGAGTGCCGGGTTCGCATGTAATGTCGGAGCGCACTGCTCCTTCATTACATGCGATCAGCTGTGCGGTGCGAGTTTAGCCATACACTTTGTATGGCTAAATTCGCACCGCAGCCAACACGCACAGTGACCCTTTTTGGAAGCCGCATCAGGATCGGATCGCACAGCGGTTCACACTTGTGCGATCCGATCTTGTGCGAACTGCACGATCACACTGCGATATGCGATCAAACTGGGGGTGTCGTTAAGATTACATTGACACCCCCAGCGTATCGCATATGGCAGTGTGAACTGCCGGGGGTGCGTGTGCGATGCGGGAACAGGCTGCGGATTCGCAGCCTTCCCGCACTCGCATAAGTGTGAACCGGGGCGAAATCAATAAAAACAATTACAGCCCATCAGTTTAAAGATAAACATAAATAAAAGCCAGAAGATTATTCTTCTAAATCTGGGAGGTATGGAGATATCTAATATGTGACTTTGGTTTCTGTAATCTTGATATGTGCTTTATTTGAGTGGGCAGCCTTAACATAATTCATGTTAAAGTGCAACATAACACACCAGAACATAAAGGAGTGAACGGGCCTCAACTATCACTGATCCAGAACATGTAGTTAAGAAAGGTAAGAGAAAGGAAGGAAGCGTTTATTAGCATACTTGGCATTAAAGAGAGATTATCAGCAGAAAGCAAACCGACTAATTTTTAAGTCGAAAAGCTCAGCCTTTATTTTTCTCTTTACTTTTTTAAAATTCACATTTGTTCCAAAGAAAGCATCTTGCAGAAAAGATGCACTTGCAATAGCAATAAACTTGTAAATTGCATTTTAAATATTGAAAAACATTTTAAAAACATTTTAAATATTGATTACTCATACTTACCAAGGAAAGTATTGATTTCTGAAAACTGGGATGCTAAACAGTGCTCCACAAAAGATTCTAATCTCCTATCACTTTTGAGCTGCTCCTTAAAATCTTATGATTCTAAATAATGGATTACAATTAATTTTGTAATTTGATCACATTCTGCTGATGGAAGGTACTCAGCTACAGTATGTCTAAAGGAGGTATGCTATTATAGAGTCTAGGAAGCAGGGCCTATAAAAAAAAACTAATTTTTTTTCCCAGTTTTCCAACTCTTTATAAAAAATGTGAAATACTAGCCGTTACATGTGTTATACATTCTATCTCGTCTTATTTTACAAAATGTTTTCAAAGAGAATCACATATAACAAGTACAAAATATGGTACAAAAAAGAGAAAAGAAAAACAAAAATAAAAAACAATCACGTTGACAGGATATCAATCTGCAGGGTCCTCGGAGTAAGGGTAGACATACAAAGGTGTGTGAGCGTATGTGAAAACATATTTGATTAGTTGCATAAGACCATGTTCAACATAGACTTCACTGTAATAGGAATTGACCTGTGCCAGAGTCCCCAGAGCTTAGGTAATGCATAAGGGCCTAAGTTTAGAAGATGGAAAAAAAGTAGGGGGGGGAGTGGAAACCAGGTGGAAAGGGGTGTAAAAAATAGGTGGGGGGGGGTTGAGAGATGAGGGGGAGGATGTCACGTCCTCCCCCATGACCAGGACCTTGCTTGAGAATACCTTACCAATTTATTTTGAGTAATGACTACGACATACGCATATCACTGCAGCATTGGTGGCAGTTGAGGTTTGGAGCCCCACAGGGCATAATACTAAAACCTCAGCATGCATTTAGCTGGCATATATTTGTTGGAGCTTTGCAGTACAGGAATATGTTGTCCAGTGAAAACACATTTTGCAGGTTTTTTCCTCTATTTGCCCTACAACACTTGTCAGGCTCTCCATCATCTTTATATCTTTGATCCTATGAAAGCAGTGCTAGACAGAAAACTGTTGTGGATTTCCATAATGCAGGGATACAGGAGCGAGCCACATTAACCAGCTGTCAAACAATTGATGGTTTGTTAAACTGGTGTGAAAGGTACAGAGGTCTGTAAATGTCTCTACTATAGAATAAATTTGTTTTCAAATTATTGGAGCAGTGGACAAGACCAGAAGATGTGTATCGTGTCACCTATGTCTCTGCCCCAATGACAGTAGGAATCTGTCACAGAGGGGTACATACAATGAAGCACGGTACTATAATGTCACAATTTTATAACCCATCTCCCGATATTCACTACAAATGGAGGATTTGTAGGAAAGGGCTAGGGGCTAGGATTCTCGTTTGGTCCTCTGATGTAAATAAAGTTGGACATCCCTCTTCCATTGAATCAGAAATTTCAGAGGGGTGAAGGATTAGGAGTTTATAGGTAAGAGTGCATTCCCTTTCAAAAGCAAACAATGATGCAGGTGGAAAGGATTTCAAGAAGTGGGAAAGTTGAAGCAAGTAAATCCAGCTTAGATTGTTGAAGAATCGTGTGCTTAATGTGGGCCGGCCTGTCCACCCATATAAACTTATTCCAAATCGACTGAACCAATCTCAAATAGGAAGAATAGAGCGATCGGTTAAGTCTGGAACAAGTATAGGAGTTTAGGAAAGATATTCTGCTTGATGACATTACATCTACCCATCCATGAGAATGCATGATTGTGCCAACCAGCTACATCTTTCTTGAAGAAGGCAGGGAATGGTACAAAATTCAGGGAGTATATTTTTGAAAATGTATTCACCAGCTGGATTCCCAAATAGCAAATGCTAGAGGGAAACCATTTGAATATGAAATTGGATCTGAGTCTCTGCAGCAGTGTCCATGGTAGACTTAGATTCAGGGCCTCAGATGTCTAGAAAGGTATTCAGAAGTTAGATGGAACTCCATATTGTTGGAACTCAGCCATTAGGTTAGGTGTCAATATGTCTGATTGACTTATGAAAAATAAAAGGTTATCTGCATATGTGGGGACTTTGTGTCAGCCAACTTCAATTGCCTAATGTCAAGGTTTGTCCATATTGGATGTAAGAAGGGCTGTAAGTTTAGTATGAAAATAAGAGATGACAGGGGGCAACACTGTTGCTTCCCGTTCCTGATGTCCAAGGATTGAGAAAGAACTCAGTTTGTCGTAACCTGCACTGTAGGAGTCGAGTATAAAGACTCTGTCCAGCCCATCAGAGATTTGACATAACCAATGGCCTCTAAGGTAAGTTTGAGGAAAGTCCAGTCCACCCTGTCAAAGGCCTCAGCGTCTGTATAAAGGATGAAGGTGGAATTGTCCTTTGACAGGGTGGAGTGGATCACATTTAAGGCTCTTATTATCCAATCTCTCATATCCTGTTGGACAGACATAATTTGATTTTGAAATTTGTTTTGGTGTTTCAACTGCAATTATGAGGTAATCAAACCATATCAGAATTTGAATATAATAAGAAAGCTCTCGCGCTTCAAGTGAGTCTTCAAACAAATAATGAAATGTGTGTTTCCAATAAAGTAATCAAACTGATGATCACAAAATCATGCTGCGGCTTTAAAAAATAAAAACTTAATATAATAAAGTGAAAGTGTATATCAACTAGCCGCACATACACAAAAAACAGATAAATAAATAAATAATAAATTAACAAGGGGTAACAATTAATAGAGATTGTTTCCTAGTGCACAAAAGCAAAAGTCTGCATTCAATTCACTACAGTTCATAAAGTGATTAGTGATCAGGACCCTCAGGAACCACCTCCGATCACTTCTCCGGTGTGCCGTGTAGCCACACCCTGACGTTTTTCGTCACATCTGACTTTGTCAAAGAATTTTGCTTTGACTTTGATGGCTCATCCTACTGTTAACCATTGTTCTTAAGTTCTGCTGTTTTTTTTTTTTTTTTGTGTATTCAACTTAATATATAGGGCCAATACTAGTACCACAATGTAAGTGCATAAACTTTATCAAGTAATTTTTTTTTTTTTTAATTCCAGCTAAGATGTTTTTTCTTTGTAATTGTGCATAGAAACCCCGGGTCTTTATAGTTACATAGTTATTCTGGTTGAAAAAAGACACAAGTCTGTCTAGTTCAACCAATATATCATCATTGATACTTAATAAGATATCCTATTGCATGACATTTGCAGGACAGAAAATTTACATTTGAAAGTAAGTGTGAATGGGGACACTTGTTTTGGTAACAAATTATGAAATCTCTCCCAAAGTGATATGACAGTGAAAAAAAGTTTGCATTTTATTTGCTAATGTTGCCATTTTCTTAAGATGGAATACTGATTGTGCTGAGAATTAATAAAGCTTCATCATTTTGTGTCAGGAGTAAAACTGCTAGTATTACCTTGCATTATATTCACCAAGTGAGTGAAAAAAAAAGAAAAAAAAGAGATGAGCATAAAGATGTTCCTATTACAGCCAGGGCAGCCGTCAGAAATTTTTGGGCCCCTTACACAGCTTTAGGCCTGGGCCCCTCTGAGCCGGACCACCAAGGGCCTGTCCATGGGCCATCACACCAAATCCACACATCAGCCACCTCACCTGTACTCACTCAGCCCCCCTCACACCTGTATATGTGTCAGCCCCCCTCACACCTGTATACGTGTCAGCCCCCCTCACACCTGTATATATGTCAGCACCCCCACACCTGTATATATGTCAGCACCCCCCCCACACACCTGTATATATGTCAGCACCCCCCCACACACCTGTATATATGTCAGCAACCCCCCCACACACCTGTATATATGTCAGCACCCCCACACCTTTATATATGTTAGCCCCCCCCCCACACACACCTGCATAAATGTCAGCACTCCCCCACACACCTGTATATATGTCAGCACCCCCCCCCCACACACACACACACACACACACACACACACACCCCTGTATACACACAAAGCTCTGGCCCCTCCTTGTAAACACACAGCCCCCTCCCTTTCCTTCATTGCACCTACTTGTAAATGAGGTCTTCCTACCTACTCCCAGCTCTTGTTTCCACAAAGCTGACACATTGCTGAGACACAGAGGAGCTGCAGCCGATCACAGCACATAACACAGTACTGTACAAGCAGCACACACGAGGGGTGCACATGCAGATAGTAGCCAGAGGTGGCAGTAATGAGCTTGATTTCTGAGCTCAATGAGACAGCGCAGCAGAAGTTGCTGAGTTTGTTTCTGTAATGCACAACGCGACTCCCCTTCACCCGCTCCTGCCTTCTCCTGGCCGGGCCCCTCGGGACCCTGGGCCCCTTACATTTGTATCGGCTGTCCCCCCCTGATGGCGGCCCTGATTACAGCTATGGTACCCTTTGCTTTCTTTCTTGTACCAGTGCTTTAGAACTTTTTTTTTTCTTGGTTTGCAGTTGGCTAGGCAGCCGTACATCTCTTTCAGTCCTATATGGTACATACATCAGCCCATTCAGACCCATATACACCCCCTTCTGCTCATTTATCACGTTGTGCGCTCACCCTACAGGCGGAAGTGCAGAATCACATACAATGTGTAGAGAAAGGAATCACTTTTTGTTGCTTTGCAGCCTGAAATGAAGTCAGACACAGTTTTTTTGTTTTATCCAGCTGTATTTACCCAGTGCAACTTATAACATCCAAGTGAAATATATAACACCAACATGTCATAAAAAAAAAAATCAAGAACAGAATCACTGAGTTGGAAACAGGATCACCCCATTGAGCAGTGGCAACTCTAGGAACAATATATAGGAGGGCACATAAAATACCACAGTCAAAACTGGGGGGGCACTCATAGTTTTCAAGACTAAATCATACCACTGGAAAAGAAAAAAAAAAGTATATATAAATAAGGTTACAAAATACGAGAGTAATGCAGTAATGATACCTTTTTATTGTACTAACCTAACACTTCATAAGACACGCTTTCAAGAGATTTCCTTTCTTCCTCAGGCATTGCTTCAGGCCTGAGAAAGAGGAAAACTCTCTAAAGCTTTTCTTTATGGTTTAAAGCAATTTCAGCAAACAGTTCACGTATTAATAGCTCCTAGTATTGCTGCTAGTTTATGCAGTAATAATCTCTAGCATTGGTGCCAGATAATGCAGTAATAACCCCTAGTATTGGTGCCAGTTTACACAGTAATAACCCCTAGTATTGGTACCAGTTTGTGCAGTAATAGCCCCTAGCATTGGTGTCAGTTTTCGCAAAAAAATAACCCCTAGCATTGGTGCCAGTTTATGCAATAATAGCCCCTAGTATTGGTGCCATTTTACGCTGTAATAACACCTAGTATTGGTACCAGTTTACACAGTAATAGCCCCTAGTATTGGTGCCATTTTACAAAGCAATAACCCCTAGTAGTTGTGCCAATTTATGCAGTAATAGCCCTACTAGTGGTGCCAGTTTATGCAGTAATAGCCCCAAGTATTGGTGCCAGTTTACGCAGTAATAGCCCCTAGTATTGGTGCCATTTTACGCAGTAATAGCCCCTAGTATTGGTGCCAGTTTATGCAGCAATAACCCTAGAATTGGTTCCAGTTTATGCAGTAATAACCCCTAGTATTGGTGCCAGTTTACGCAGTAATAGCCCCTAGTATTGGTATCATTTACACAGTAATAGCCCCTCATATTGGTGCCTGTTTATGCAGTAATAGCCTCTTTTATTGATGCCATTTTACGCAGCAATTACTCCTAGTATTGGTCCCAGTTTACACAGTAATAACCCCTAGTATTGGTGCCAGTTTACGCAGTAATAACCCCTAGTATTGGTGCCAGTTTACGCAGTAATAAAGCCTAGTATTGGTGCCAGTTTACGCAGTAATAACCCCTAGTATTGGTGGCAGTTTATGCAGTAATAGCCCCTAGTATTGGTACCATTTACGCAGTAATAGCCCCTAGTATTGGTGCCAGTTTACACAGTAATAACCCCTAGTATTGGTGCTAGTTTACGGAGTAATAACCCTCTCTACACAGGTGACATCCTCCCTTTTATCTATACATATATACATGACATAGTGTCCCCTCTACACAGGTGACGCTCAGGCCATGTATACATGACAGTGTTCCTCTACACAGGTGACGATCAGTCCATGTACTAAGAAATACTGTTGTCTGCTGTGTTCAGAATTTGCTACATGCAGGGAATGTCCTTTTTTAAGAGCAGATAAAAAAAAATGTAGTTCTTCCGACTTCTTGAAATTTTTTGATGAAAACCATAGGCAGTATTTGTGATGCATTCCGGAATCGAATCAGTATTTGTGATGCATCCCGGAATCAAATCAAATTGAACTGTTGACAGAATAACCTTAATCGAATCGTGAGACTAGTGAAGATGCGCATCTCTACTAGCAGAGGGGCTGGCAATGGATGTCTGCAATGCCTTAACAACCCCTTTAATTGGGGGAGCACATGGAGGGGCACAGTATAATGTTGGGGGCCCCCTCTGCCCCCCTCCTGGTGACACCACTGCCCTTGTGTCAGTATTTTGTTGAACCACTTTTTGCTTTAATTACAGCATTTAGTCTGTTGGGATATGTCTCTAATAACTTTGCACATCTAGACTTTGCAGTATTTGCCCACTCTCTTTGCAGAACTGCTCAAGATCTTTAAGTCATTCCACAGCTTTTCATTGGGGTTTGAGTCTGGGCTCTGACTAATGCAAAGACATTCACCTTTTTCTCTTTCAACCACTGGTCATTTTTGCTGTGTGCTTTGGGTCATTGTCATGTTGGAAGCTAAACCTTCTTCCCAATGACAACTTTCTCGCAGAGGGCAGCAGATTTTTCTCAAGAATTTAACAGTATTTTGCCCCATCCATTTATCCTTCTATCCTGAAAATTCTCCAGTCCCTGCTGCAGAGAAAGGCCACCATAACAGGATATTACCACCTCCATGCTTTACTGAAGGAATGGTGTTATTTGAATGGTGTTCAGGTCAAATAATTCAATTTTAGTCTCATCTGATAATGATCTGATAAAGATTCTGGCCTCAGAATCTTTAATGTACGTTTTGGCAAAGCTCAGTCGTGACTGAATATGCCCTTTTTGAGGAGTGGCTTTTTTCCTACAACACTCTACAAGCCACATTTCTGGATATTGTTGTTACATGCACACAATGACCACTCTTTGTCATAAGTTCCTGCAACTGTTTCCTTTTGGCTCTTTCATCCAGTTTGGTGCGACATCCTGATCCAGGGAGGATTTGTGTTGTGCCAAATACCTTCTACTCCCTAATAATAGATGGCATTGTGCTTCTAGGCAATGATAAAGCCTTGGAAATTTTTTGTATCCGTCTCCTGACTTGTGCCTGTCCAAAACTTTATCCCAGAGATCTTTTGACAGTGGCTTGCCACCAATAGTTGATTGTTAGCTTCGAGAGACTGAAATGCTCCAGGAAAGCTCTCTCATTATGCTGAGAGATCCTTTTCCATCTCAGTAATTCTGTTTTTGAGTAAAAAATCAAATTAAAACCCGCGCTAAAAACAATAACCTGTGCTACCTGCAGCTGCTGCTCACTTAGGTAAAATACCAAGAAATATAAAATGTCAGAAAAAGACAGTGCTACCAGGAATGTGCATAATCATAAATAGATAATCATAAATAAATAGTGAAATAATCAAATCATTATACATAATAAAGTGCACTTGTAGTAAAAAAATAAACATATAAAAGTGCAAAGATAGAAAAATTATTCATAGTGCTAATAGTGCAAAAGTGCTGGATAAAGTGCAGTCCAAAAAAGTCCACTTAAAATGCAAATTTCAATAAGGTGCTGAAAAAGTGCTTGAAGTGCTCCACACGGTGGGAAAGTGCTCCAAAAGACCCTTTTGGGGATCCACTCACCAGACTTCTATGGTAAACAAGCCTCAAATATGCAGTGGTCCTTCAGCATAATATAAGCCTTAGGGATAGATGGGTCAACAAATCTCCAACGTTCAAATACAGTCCCCCCTCGATCAGCACTCAAAAGGAAGGGAATGAGCCAGACATAGTGAAGCCCGCAGGATAATTTATTAAAGAAACTAGATTAAAACTACTCACATAGATAAGAAGTATAAAAACATGAAGTATCCACATAAGCAACGTAGTATGCGTCTACTTCCGGGAACGCTGCCGGCGTGCATTCCACGGGGTGTAGGAAGTGACGTTGTGTGGTTGCCGTCTGCCACGAAGTGCGTCTACGCGTTTCGCCCACCTACAAGGGGCGTTATCAAAGTCAACGTGTGGAGCACTTCAAGCTCTTTTTCAGCACCTTATTGAAATTTGCATTTTGAGTGGACTTTTTTGGACTGCACTTTATTCAGCACTTTTGCACTATTAACACTATAAATAATTTTTGATATCTTTGCACTTTTATATGTACGCATTGTTTATTTTTTACTACAAATGAACTTTATTATATATAATGATTTGATTATTTCACTATTTATTTATGATTATCTATTTATGATTATGCACATTCTTGGTAGCACTGTCTTTTTCTGACATTTTATTTTTAATTCTGTTTTTGAATTCGTTTTTTTTCTGATATTTTGGTGTTATATCTTTCACGTGGATGCTGTAAATACAGCTGGATACAACAAAAACTGTGTCTGTCTTCATTTCAGCAAATTGTGATTATTTTAAAGGGGGGAGGGTGATTGTTTTTTAATATCCACTGTATACTGTACGGAGAGCCGCCCTGTAGCAGTGAAACTGCTATGGAGCGAACGTTAAGTGGTTAAAGACAGTAGATATACTCTGAAGAACACTAAGCAGCAACTTAATGTATGGGTGTATTATGTTGTATTGGTTAGTTAAGGGGATGACAGATGCCATCATTGTTCTGTTTGATGTTTATAATATAGTTTTAATGCAGAACACATCTCCTGTGTCTAGTCTTTAGATGCCAAGACTAGAACACTACATGTTTTGTGCTTCTTTTAGTAAGTGTTTAACTTTTCTCTCCCTCTTCTCCTGAATGATTTGGTGCTTGTTTTTTACAAGGTAGGTTGCCAGGGCTTTCACCAACCCTCTCCATTTGCAAGAGTTTGGGACCACAATGCAGAATGTGATAATGCATGTTCATAGGCAGTAAGAATTAAGGGAGACCCATAAATACAGCATACATGTTCATTTGATAACATCAGCATTGTAATAGCAATAAAAACAATATTTGTTTGACAATCCAATATAAGCTAAGCTAGAAAAAAAATCTCCTTTTATGTTGTGATTGCTACCTGTCTGCTTGGTGACTTTTTCAAAAATTTCCTAAATTGTTTATTGTTATTGTGTTGCACATTTGGTATATTTTTAGTTAAGCACTTAGCACTTTATTATTTTTGTTCCACAGATGTACAGTGGTGAAAGTTTGGGCACCCCAGGTAAAAATGTGTATTAATGTGCATAAAGAAGCCAAGGAAAGATGGAAACATCTCCAAAAGGCATCAAATTACAGATTAGACATTCTTATAATAGGTCAACAAAAGTTAGATTTTATTTCCATCATTTTCACTTTCAAAATAACAGAAAACAAAAAAATGGAGTCTGCAAAAGTTTGGGCACCCTGCAATGTTAATATCTTGTACTGCCCCCTTTGGCAAGTATCACAGCTTGTGAACATTTTTTGTAGCCAGCCAAGAGTCTTAATTATTGTTTGAGGTATCTTTGCCCATTCTTCCTTACAAAAGTCTTCCAGTTCTTTGAGATTTCTGGGCTGTCTGTCACGCACTGCTCTTTTAAGGTCTATCCAAAGATTTTCAATTATGTTGAGGTCAGGAGATTGTGAAGGCCATGGCAAAACCTTTAGTTTACGCCTCTTGATGTAATCCCCCGTGGATTTCGAGGTGTATTTAGAATCATTATCCATTTGTAGAAGCCACCCTCTCTAACTTCAGCTTTTTCACAGATGGCCTCAAGTTACCATCCAAAATTTGCTGAAATTTTATTGAATCCATTTTTCCTTCTACTCGTGAGATGTTCCCTGTTCCACTGGCTGCAATACAACCCCAAAGCATGATTGATCCACCACCATGCTTAACAGTTGGACAGAGGTTCTTTTCATTAAATTCTGTGCGCTTCTTCTCCAAACGTACCTTTGCTCATTCCAGCCAAAAAGTTCAATTTTAACCTCATCGGTCCACAGAACTTATTTCCAAAATGCATCAGGCTTGTCTATATGTTCATTTGCAAAGTTCAAACGCTGATTTTTGTGGTGAGGACGTAGAAGAGGTTTTCTTCTGATGACTCTTCCATGAAAACCATATTTGTACAAGTACCTCTATATAGTGGAATGGTGTACCACAACTCCAGTGCCTGCCAGATCTTTCTGGAGGGATTGTGCAGTCAAACGTGGGTTTTGAATTGTTTTTCTCACAATCCTGCGAGCTGTTCTGTCTGATATTTTTCTTGGTCTTCCAGATCTTGCTTTAACTTCCACTGTTCCTGATGACTGCCATTTCTTAATTACATTCCAAATAGAGGATATTGACATCTGAAAATGCTTTGCTATCTTCTTATAGCCTTCTCCAGCTTTGTGAGCGTCAACTATTTTCAGTTTCAGTTTTCTAGACAACTGCTTAGAAGATGCCATGGTGCTGATTGTTGGGGCAAGGTCAGATGAGTCTGGGCCTTTAAAACCTTTGAGATTGACATCACCTGGTCTTCCCAGATGATGATTTAGAACAATCCATGACACTGGCAGGTCTCAGCCTTGCAAAGGGGGCAGTGCATGCTATAAATTCTGCAGGGTGCCCAAACTTTTGCAGACGCCATTTTTTTTGTTTTCTGTTATTTTGAAAGTGTAGATGATGGAAATAAAATCTAACTTTTGTTGACATATTATGAGAATGTCTAATCTGTAATTTGATGCATTTTGGAGATTTTTCCATCTTTCCTTGGCTTCTTTATGCACATTAATAAAAATTTTTACCTGGGGTGCCCAAACTTTCGATCACCACTGTATGTACTGGTAATTGTTTACCTTTGCACCTTTGTACTTTATTGTTATGAGTTTTTAGTTTATTACTAAAGCATTTACACATTATTAGTGCCCCCGTACACTTAGTTACTATTAACAGTATAGGAACTCCTACACTATAGGGGAGCAGCTTTTAATTAGCACACTTTGAAACTACCTTTTTCAAGTGTATTGGCGTGAGGCACCCCAGATTCACAAAGAGGATATTAGCTTGAAATGCATTTATCATCACCAGTGGAAATGTGCGGTTAGGCGCTACTGATTTCGAGTAATTGATTTTGAAGCGAGATGAATAGTAAACCATCTGCGTATGCAACTACTTTATATTTTCTGGAAGATGCAGGGAAGCCCTTAATATTTATGTAACTCTTAATCATGCAAAGAAAATGTTCCATGGTGATAATAAAGATTAGAGGTGATAGTGGACAAACCTACTTAGTGTAATTGCAGATATTAAAAGCGCCTGATAGGATCCTGTTGGCTCGCACCCTTGCATATGGTTCATGTTTTAGGGTCATGGCCCGAGACATCAGTTTTCCCTAAGTGGCAACGTGTCAAATACCTTCTCTGCATCTGTGGAAAGTATAAACCCAGGGATGGATTAACTCCTTTACGACCGCCCGCCGCAGATATACTGCGGCAGGCAGCCGCTTTATGGGCGAATCGCTGTACATGTACAGCGCTGGCTGTGGGGAGTCTAGGGGGCAAGCGTGTGCCGCCCCCCGCTCGTCAGTGGGGAAGCCGTTGCGTGTGTCAGGTGGCTCCGATTGCCGCCTGACACTCTCGATCATGCCCCACTGAGAGAAAAGGACAGTCGGCTGTTGTAAACACAGCCCACCATCCTTCTCCCTGGGATGATCACAGAGCCATGTGATCCTACTGTTAGTAGACGTGAAAAGTTTTGCGCAAACCAATCAAAATTTTTTTTTTTACCAAAAATATGTAGCAGAAAATAAATTGGCCTAAAACGTTAAAAAATTTTGATTTTTCATTTTTTTTTTTTTGGGAATGTCATATAGCAGAATGTGAAAAATATTGTTTATAGCACAAAAAAAAAAAATCGCACAGGTGATCAAATACCACCAAAAGTTGGTACAAACACATGACCACGCAATTGTCCGTTAAAATAACACAGCGCCGAATCGCAAAATAGGGCCTGGTCAGGAAGGGGGTAAAATCTTCCGAGGCTGAAGTGGTTAAAACTCTTATTTGTGTAGCTACTCAGTGGAAAAGCTTTTACGTAGTTTGCCCATTACTATTTGCAAATGAGAATCTCCTGACTAAAGATCTATGTAAATCTGTATTGGACAACGAAACCCAAGAATAAAATGTACTATATTGCAACTTATCAGTTCTTAGATAAAACAGTGTTATTTTTTATTTGCAAACTACTAAACTCCCCATCACACATGATAATGAGAAGAACAAAGACAGAATGGATGAACTAGAACTTCTTGTATTCGAGGAGAACTTTGAATTGATGGGAATATCAGAAATCTGGCTGGATAGCTCACATGACTGGGCTGTAAATATTGAGGCGTTCACTCTATTTTGGAGAGACATAATTGCAGAAGAGATGGAGGTGTATGTACAGGTGCATCTCATAAAATTAGAATATCATCAAAAATGAATTTATTTCAGTAATTCAGTTCAAAAGGTGAAACTCTAAAATATTTTATATAGATGCGTTACACACAGAGTGATATATTTCAAGCATTTCTTTCTTTTAATTTTGATGATAATGGCCTACAGCAAATGAAAACCCAAAATTTTGTATCTCTGAAAATTAGAATATTACATAAGACCAATATAAAAAAAAAAGATTTTTTACTACAGAAATGTTGGTTTACTGAAAATTATGTCCATGTACAGCATAATATGCCCAATACTTGGTTGGGGGTCATTTTGCATTAATTACTGCATCAATGTATGGCATGGAGGTTATCAGCCTGTGGCACTGCTGTGGTGTTATGGAAGCCCAGGTTGCCTTGATAATGGCCTTCAGCTCGTCTCCATTGTTGGATCTGGTGTCTCTCATCTTCCTCTTGACAATATCCCACAGATTCTCTATGGGATTTAGGTCAGGCGAGTTTGCTGGTCAATCAAGCACAGTGATACCATGATCATTAAACCAGATATTGGTACTTTTGGCAGTGTGGGCAGGTGCCAAGTCCTGGTGGAAAATGAAATTGCCATCTCCATAAAGCTGGTCAGCAGAGGGAAGCATGAAGTGCTCTAGAATTTCCTGGTAGAGGGCTATGCTAACTTTGGACTTGATAAAACAAAAGTGGACCAACACTAGCAGATGACATGGTTTACCGAAATCTTCAGGGACTGTGAAAAATTGTGCATTTTATTTAGAAATCAAGGTCCCAGAATCTGGAGGAAGAGTGGAGAGGCATAAAATCCAAGATGAATGAGGTCCAGTGTGAAGTTTCCACAGTCAGTGATGATTTGGGGAGCCATGTCATATGCTGGTGTTGGTCTAGGAAATTCTAGAGCACTTCATACTTCCCTCTGTGAACCAGCTTTATGGAGATGCTGGTTTCATTTTCCACCAGGACTTGGCACCTGCCCACACTGCCAAAAGTACCAATACCTGATTTAATGATCATGGTATCACTGTGCTTGATTGGCCAGCAAACTTGCCTGACCTAAACCCCATAGAGAATCTGTGGGGTTTACATAACACCTCAGCAGTGCCACAGGCATGCAATGCTGCATTGATGCAATAATTCATGCAAAAGGAGCCCCGACCAAGTATTAAGTGTGCATACTACACTGTACATAGACATTAGGTAAGCCAACATTTCTATTTCTGTACAAAAATATTTTTTTTTATTGGTCGTATGTAATATTCGAATTTTCTGGGATACTTAACTTTGGTTTTTCACTAGCTGTAAGCCATAATCATCAAAATTAAAAGAAAGAAATGCTTGAAATATATCACTCTCTGTGTAATGCATCTATATAAAATATATGGGTTTCACTTTTTTGAATAGAATTACTGAAATAAATTATTTTATGAGATGCACCTGAATGTATGTGAAGAGGGATCTGAAAGTTAGTTTGAGAGATGATATCACTAACGAGTCATGATACTGTCCAGAAGATGAAACATAATTCATGTATATATGGTTAGTACAAAGTACTTTGAATCTTAAAAGTATTGCTGAATGGTTGTGAAATCATAGCCAACGTAGCTGTATCCTACTACCCCAAGGGGGAAGAGGGCATTTTAATGCTAAGGGAAGTGCATCGGAGTTGCTGCCATTTGTTGATACTGGCGCTGTTCACATTGCAGTATAAAGCAGTAAAAAGCAATGAACACTGCTGCTTGCAACAATTTTAATAGGCATTCCATAAGTACATTCATAGACATCCTCTTCTCTTTACTGAGACAGCACAATAAAACTGTAGACTTTATTTTTCTTTGAGTCTAGGTTTACACTGATGCTGTGCAGATTCACAGGGATTCCTGTGCATTTCCCGCACCGCATCACGATCGCACTCCATTCAGGCGAACCACTGCAGGTATCAAAGTTAGGTTAATGACACCCCAAAAACAGGTCGCGAGAAAAGCAGTGCAGTTGGCTGAATGAGATCACATGGGTGTGAACACCCATGCGAACTGAATAGAGTGTGGTTAAAAAATAGGTGCATGCACTTTTTTTGTGCAGGTGCGATGCGATTTGAGCCATAGAAAATGAAAGGGCTCAAATCGCACTGCAAAGAACTGCATGTAATTTGAACAGGAATGCAGTGCGATTCCTGTCTAAATCACATGCAGTTTCCCGCACCTCTTTAGTGTGAACCAGCACTTAAAGGCTAACTCCAGGAAAATGTAAAAATCTACCCTGGCAATCACACAACACGGGTTAATTCCTTGTTTAATGCAGAAGCAGAGAGGATTATAGTGTAAATCAATACTTTATTCCTCGCTCCAGCAGACTACCTCCAGCACTGCAATAGTTCCCCTGCAGCTGCTCTGTAGGCTGTGACTGGCTCCAGTCACATTACAGGCTTCCATATTTACAGTACCGAGTTAAAGCGATATTAAAGGCAGTTTTGTTTTCTTTTTTTATAACAAACATGTCATATTTACCTGCACTGTGAAGTAAAGCTTGCTTATGGGGGCACCAAAGCAGGCTCGCTTCCTAGCCAATGCTCTGTGTGTCTATTCACACACAGAGCGTGGCTCGCCCCTGCCCCCGCAATCCTCATTGGCTGACTGGCTGTGATTGACAGTAGTGGGAGCCAATAGCTCAGCCAATGAGAAGGAAGCGACCCAGGAGAGCCACTGGTCTCGTGTACATCAATGGATTGAGATGGGGCTCAGGTAAGTATTGGGGGGGGGGGGTTCTGCACACAGAAGGTTTTTTACACTTATGCAAAGAATGCATGAAGGTAAAAAGCCTTGAGCCTTTCTTTACAACCACTTTACTGTTCCTGTATTGTACATGATGACTCCAAGGCTCTGCCCACAGACTGGAACTTTGGACTGAGGAGGAGAGCATTGGAGCTGGTTGGAACAAGAAATCAGGTAAGTGAAACAGCAAGGTCTTCAATCCCCTAGCAATTAACCCTTGCAGTGCCACTGCTGGAAAAGGAGAGGGGGGTTCCATTTCCTGGAGTTTTATTTTCAATTTAAAAAAAGTTGTTTAACATTAAATTGTCCAACCAATTATAATAGAAACATATTAGTATACTATGAGAAGGTCCCTCGCTAGGACCAAAACTACTATTAGAAATGCCAAGCCGTTTGCCTTGAAGAAACACTGAAAATTTTGCAGATGTCAAGCCAGGAAATCTGAACTGATAGAACAGTTCATAATTCAAGTACAATATGTAAATGTATTCCTGTGTGGATGTTTACCAAACTGTGATATAAGATAATATAAATGATCATATAAACATATGTTCTAATATAAATATGACTATGCAACTAAAAAGCATTGGGGAGTATTGTTCTAAATTCTTTGAACCAAAAAAATGCACAGAAAAGGGAGCACACATATCATGCAAAATGTAATTTAACTACAGCTCCAATATCCCTCTCCTCCCTCTTACACAGCAATCATTGGGGACATAGTGGAAGCCAAGCCTCCCACAGCAGTTTACCTCGCCTCTGTTAAGACTAAAGCCCCGTACACACGCACCGATTTTCGGCCGACCGTTCGGCCGTCTTTTGTCCGGTGCTGTCGTGTTGGTTGAAAAGTGCTAAAGACTGCACACAAATTTTGTCGGCCAACAACAACCGACTGCAGAAGTGATGTCATGTGATGGTTAACTTTCCGTGTGTTTTTTCTTCTCTGAGCATGCCCAGTCTTGCTCATCTGCTTTTTGTCGGCCAAAATCTGTACTGACTGACGAACAATCGGCCGTTCTTTGTTGGCCAACAAAAATTTTATAGCCTGCACACCAGATTTTGTTCGGCCGAAAAGTCGCAGTCAGTTGTCGGAAGCATCATACTAACAAGCCGACAATCGGCCAATCGGACGTTGGCCGAATATTTACGGCCGACAATCGGTAGGTGTGTACGGGCCTTAAACCACTAACAACATGAACATGTTATTGATTGCTTCTGCATAGGGTGGCAAGCCTTTTCTATTCCAAAATATCAGAAGTTGTCACATACCCTGACATCATGTAACATTGCTAGGGTTAAAACTAAAATACAAAAACTAGGAATTCTAGAAAAAGCAGTAAAGAAGATAGGATCAACTGAAACTGGTAAGTACACTAGACTACCAGATGTGCCCCAAAGTAATAATAATAATAAAAAAAAATAGAAAAGCTGTACCCAGTGTTTTTTTTTTTAAACCACTTGATTGCCAAGGAAACCTATTGAACTGAAGTGGGCATTTAATAACCCACTCCTCATCAGAGATACAATCTAAAAAGTAATTCTGAAAGCATTTTTTAGTTATTCATTCAAATAAAATTGTTATAGTAAAATATTAAATTGATGTCTATATAATGAATGGTAAACCAAAAAGCTGACTCTTGAGTCCTTAGTCTCATCTTTTGTCTATGGTTGATGATCCACAGTATTTGTGTAAATGCAGATTGTAATTATCTGCCATATCGTAAACCCCCTCTAACACGCTACTCTGATGGACTCCAAATTTATGCCTGCAGGTAATACTGAATAAGACCAAAGTCAAGGAGCCTTTCAGTTGTGATAAGGTCAGTAAAGACTTTTCTGAATATGGTACACTAAGGACCTCTCCAGTTTCCGACAGAATCAGCAGCGTCTTCAACACACCTATACAACTGTAATACGTAAGGATTGGTTGGGCAGCCTCTGGTTTATTCCCAGGAAGACTTACAACAGCTTTTAAAGCATCATATTTTTTTGTAGCCTCTGGTTTACTCTGGAGAGTCTGCTTTACTACCAATATAATACGCCTGATGGTTGTACTGCCTTATGGGATTTGTATAATTTTTAGTCTTGTTTGAATTTGTAAGACATCAAAAATGATTGTGTGTAGTGACAATCACTGACCTGGATATATGCAGCCTGTTGGACCACACTATACTCATCTATTGGACTTTCTATTTTGGAGTGGCTTTTTTGGATTACAATAAAACTATTTAAAACTACAACTTTAGTGTGAAGGCTAAAAGCTACTAATTGAAGGACCCCCTAGACATCTTTCTTTTTGTTTTGTTTTAAAGTCTTATATTTTTCCATTTGTGCTTTGTGGGGATCACTAATCAGTAAAATTTGTTTCGTATCTGCTAAAAAAATACTTTAACAAATATGGTTTTATTTTAGAAGTCAATGTACCTACCATTCAACGTTTGTTAAATGTCCTGTTTTTGGAGGTTGATCATTGAAATTAACTAAGAACATTAGCAGTCTTTCCTTATAACATATACAAAACATTTTACATTTGTTCTATATAATTATTGACATTGTTTCAGTTGAGAGAGAGGCAAAGCACACAGTCATACACATGAGAACATTTTATAGGTATATAGTATATATTGGATGTGGCACATGGTAGCAATCTAGGCAAACTCTTAATTGCTATAACAGCAGATGTTAATGTGTTAATGCAGGAAGAAAGTGGACTCAATCACATCTGTCAAAAGATATTCTGTTGCTGTAAGTAGCGAAGCTTCACATTATTATAAAAAAAGTTAGCTAACACACACAATTAAAATATTAAATTGCTGCACAGAGAACACCAAACTATAGAAGTGACATTACATTCAATTCAACCTCTTGGATAACAAGTCTGGTTAAAAATTTGGTCAAGCATGAGTAGGTGTATTAAACACTGTGGGGAAAAAAGAATAATATAGGTGAAAGATAGTACTGCTACTGGGATACAACAGAAACATTAGATACGCTAATAGGTATTTATTGTTTAGTCTCTGCCCCTATCACTTCTTTTCGCCACAGCAATCACTACCCTTTTTTACTAATGAGCTGCTGTAAGAAGCATTGGTGTCATTCTGTCACCAATGGCACCTAAAACAGTTTGCATTACAGCACATTAAAAGGCAATGCGGTAAAGTATGCTACAGTGTAGTATTTTGCCAAAAATGCTTCATTCAGTTCTTTGTGCATTAGGCAGTCCATTTAAATTAATGGGCTGCCTTAAATAAACACACTTATTTTTTTAGTTTATTAACTACAGGTATTTATATAGCGCTATCCATTTACACATTTCTTTACATATATATTGTTCATTCACATCAGTCCCTGCCCATATTAACATATGTGTGCTAAAAGGACGCAATAGTATGAATGGGCCCTTAAACTATTGATGTAGGTGGAACTAACTTCCTCCATCTCTGCAGTGTATTCTCTATATTCTCCTTTGGCGTTGGAGCCAGCCAGCCTCTATAGTGAATTTATCATTGGAAAAAATTAAGAATACTTTCAAAGAGTTCATTTCACAGCAATTACTTTGGTTGTCACTGGGCAAAATGACAAAAGTGAAACAGACAGCAAGAAAAACTTAACAGGTTCCCCCCCTCCCCCCAAAAAAAAAGCTTTGTATAAGGTTTCCCCATTACAGTGCAAGATTACAAAAAACTCTGTTACAAACACAGGCCTTTCTGTGAGTCATTGGGGTTGATTTACTAAAACTGAAGAGTTAAAAATCTAGTGCAGCTCTGCATAGAAACTAATCGGCTTACAGTTTTTTTTGTCAAAGCTAAATTGAACAAGCTGAAGTCTTCTAACTTAAGCTTGTTCAATTAAGCTTCAAAAAAAAAAAGCTTCTACTGTTTGGCTACCATGCACAGCTGCACCTGATTTTACACTCTCTAGTTTTGGTAAATAAACCCCATTGTGGGAAAAACTACATCCAAGGGGAGATTTCAGTCTGTTAGTTTTGGAACACTGTAGACAAAATGCTCATGTCCAGAATTTCTCTTTCATTCATTGACGGACACAGCTCCTTTCATTCTTGACTACCCCCTACAGGAGTAGGACACTAGGCAGAAAAAACTTCTGGCTACACCCATGGGCAGTCCCAGGGTGTATACTCCCTCTCCTTGCTGTAGTCTCTCAGTTTTTTTTTTGCCTAGTCAGTAGTAAGGACCTACTTCCTTGCTCGGATCTTTGGTTCTGCCAAAAACTTTTGACAGAAAATTTTTTCCTCTCTGATTTTTATTGTGAGATCTACTATCAACTGCCGGACTGGGCGACGGGTATGATGTGGTCACCCCAGTCTGGCCAGCGAGCGTGCGCAGACTCAGCTCTGCGCTAGGTCAGCCGTGACATAGCCCCACTGGACGAGGGCTGGCCCTGCAAGTTAAATGTCTCAAGAG
Organism: Pelophylax lessonae; assembly: GCF_965119305.1. Lineage (NCBI taxonomy): Eukaryota > Metazoa > Chordata > Amphibia > Anura > Ranidae > Pelophylax > Pelophylax lessonae. Next base: position 494,717,708 of record NC_138768.1, on the reverse strand, counting down.
GTCGTATACGAACTGGTCTCGGCCTGAGTCGCAGCGTTCCTCCTGCCGACAGCCCCCCCATTTCAATGGAGAGGAGGATCTGTCTGGAGCGGTGCCCACCTGGTTCCTGGTATGGTGAGTAGCTGTCCCCCCTCTGCCCCTGGAGGGTTTTGGGTGGACGTGGGCCCCTCCTTGGGATGGTTGGACCCCTGGGTTTACCACCTTCCCGCAGACACCCCCCTTGTTTTTGCCGAGTCCCTTAGCCTGCCCCCCTTTACATACACTGGAGTTGTTTGGATGGTCTGGTTACTGGCCTCCGGAGACTGCACGATGAAGGGTGCGGGGGGGGTGGGTTTGTACCTGGTGGGGGCTCCTGCCAGGGCCCCTCGTCCTGCCTGAATCTGTCCTTGAGGCTTGGCTCCCATTTCTGGGTCCCTGTATACCTCATGGGGCCGCCATTTTGTTGTAGCCTGTGTATTCCTACACGGCAGCCATGTTTGTGTAGTCCGTGGCCATTTTCTTGTGGTTTGCATTGCAAATATAGATAATGAAATTATGTATAAATGTTATATGAATGAATTCACACCATACAAGAATTTCAGTAGCACAGGAATGATGGTACCTCCTTACCACCTTTTGGCGCTTTTTTTAGTTGATTAAAAGAACAGCACTAGTACCCTTATAGCAACTGACTATAATATGATCACTGAATTAATGCACACTTCATCCTAAAATCATTAAAATAGTCCATAGAAAGTCCATAAGCTCAAACAGGCAGGTAATAGCTTTAAACTCTCATCCAGGAGGGCAATAATTGTGATCTTAGAGGGGACACAGTCACTCTCCACCATCAGTGTTCCGGGGATAATATAGATGAATGGGAGACTCACCAGATCTATATGCCTACCCACTCTCATGGATCAGACACAAGGAAGGCTGCTGTGTAGGAATACACAGGCTACAACAAAATGGCGGCCCAATGAGGTATACAGGGACCCAGAAATGGGAGCCAGGCCTCAAGGACAGATTTAGGCAGGACAGGGGGCCCTGACATTTATATATCATTTCATTATGTACATTTACTTCTATAGAAGTAGCAGCATTGTGTTATATATATATTTTATATATTTTGTGTTTGACACTCCTGAGCGCATAGGGTCACTTTACAATTGTCTGACATTTATAGGCAAACTTGGAGGTGTTTTCTTTAGCTGCATTGCAAATAACAGCGGCCATGACAGCAGAGCCCTGCGGGCGGTGATTTTGGTGGTGGGAGCACCTCCTTATCCCCTGGTGTTGACTCCTGGATCTTTTAGCTTCCTGATCGCGGCACGTGTAGTGCAGATTCTTCTGGTGGTTGCAAGTGCCTGTGTCAGCGGGTGGTGAGTCTGGTGGGGTCCTCTCCCTCTCTGCTGAGGATGGCTCTGTGCCTTGTGCTTGGCCACCCAGACTTTTTTGTGGGGTCCCCCTGGTGACTCATGGAGTCTTTGGAGCACATTTCCCCACCTGATCCTCTCTCTTAAGCTGCGGGGCCCTCCGGGTCACAACCAACCATCCATGCACTGACGGCGAGCCTAGAATAGAGATGGCTTGCGGGTGACGGGCTAGCAAAAAGCACCCCTGCCTCGTTTGTCTCATCAGATCCTGAATTTGATTCGGCCACAGCGGACGTGGGTCACCCTTCTGAGTCTGCGACTACGCGCCTGGAATCCTCTGATAGCGAGGATGATTCCTCCACATCTGCGACCGCACTTGAAAGGGCACTGGTGGATGCACTGATTGTATCTGGGCATGAGACCCCGAAGATGGAGGATGCAGCTGAAGCTGCAATGGAGGCAAAATGTACCCTTTAGAAACTCAAGCCATCCAAAGCGGCAAAGGTGCTTCTTTTCCCTGCTTATTTTGACAGAATTGTCACAAAAGAGTGGGGACGACCAAAGCGTCACCGTGAGGTTCCTAAACGCTTTACTAGGCGTTACCCAGTGGACTGTCCCACCAGTGGTGGACCCTCTGGTTTCCAAATTAAACAGGCAACTGTAATTCCGGTTGAAGAGTCCCCGGCTTTTAACCACTTGCCGACCGCCGCACGACTATATACTGCGGCGGTCAGCCCCTCACAGGCAGAGTGACGTATCGGTACGTCACTAGCCTGGGAGGGTCTGGGGAGCGAGCGCGCGCCGCCGGTGGCGTGCTCCCGCGTGGTCACGCACCCCCCCGCGCGTTTGAACAGCGGACCCGATGTTCGCCGGTCACTCTGCGATCGTCGGGGGAGAGGGAGAAAGGCAAGCAGCTTGTGTAAACAAGCTGCCTGTCAGTTCTCCCTGTGTAGAGACACTGATCATACGGTTCTACTATGTAGAACCGTAGATCAGTGTAACTACACCTCAAGCCACAGCCAATCACAGTTAGAATCACGCCCCTAGGGACACACACAGCCCCTCCCTCTCAAATAAAGTTAACCCCTTCACTGCCAGTGTATTTTTACAGTAACAGTGCATATATATAGCACTGATTACTGTAGAAATGTCACTGGTAACCCCAAAAGTGTCAAAAATATCAGTCAAGGGTCTGATCTGTCCGCCGCAATGTCGCAGTACCGCAAAAAAATCGCAGATCGCCGCCATTATGCGTTAAAAAAAAAAAACAACAAAAATGACAAAAATCTTTCCCTTTGTTAGTAAACGCGATAACTTTTGCGCAAACCAATCAAAATACGCTTTTTGCGATTTTTTTTACCAAACATATGTAGCATAAAACAAATTGGCCGAAAATGTTAAAAAATTTTGATTTTTACTTTTTTTTTTTGGGAATTTCATATAAAAAAATTTGAAAAATATTGTTATTTTTGCAAAATTGACGCTCTTTTTTTGTTTATAGCGCGTGATCAAAAAATCGCACAGGTGATCAAATACCACCAAAAGAAAGTTCTGTTTGTGGGAAAAAAAGGACGTCAAATTCGTTTAGGTACAGCGTCGCACGACTGCGCAATTGTCCGTTAAAGTCACGCAGTGCCGAATCGCAAAATACCCCCTGGTCAGGAAGGGGGTAAAATCTTCCAGGGCTTAAGTGGTTAAGGACCTGGCTGACCGGAAGGTGGAGGCCGTGGCCCGCACTATGTTCACCTAAGCGGGTTCCGCGATAAGGCCAGTATTTACCATTGCCCTGGTGTCGCAAACACTGACCAAGTGGGCTAAGCTCCTACACCATGACCTGGAGGGAAAACAGTCCCCCCCCCCCCCGCCTTTGCTGAGCTGGCGGATCTGCTGGTCCAGGAGCTGCAGTTTATCTGTGATGCTCCTCTGATGGCTCAACTCTCTGTTTTGATGGTGGTCCTTCAGCATGTGGTTTGGCTTAAATGCTGGTCTGAGGATCAGACTTCTAAAGAGGCCTTGACTGATCTTCCCTTTCAAGGAGATTTCCTGTTTGGAGCTACCCTGAATAACATCATTAAAGGTCTCACGGGGGGAAGAGTACCTTTCTTCCTCATGCTACTACGGACAAGGAACCTTGTCATACATGTGGACCTTCCTTCAGGGCCGACTGACAAGGGCTCAAAGCCTTTTAGGACCTCCTCTGGTGGATGCAAACAAACCTGGTCTGGCAAGCCGAGAGTGGGCTTCTCCAGACCCATGGACAAGGCTCCTTCTGCATGAAGGTGCGCCCTCACCTGTATCGGAGGTGGGGGGACGTCTTTGCAGCTTTACGGACCCGTGGACTTCCCTGGTACAAGACAAGTGGGTCCACTAAGTCATTTGGTCTGGCTACAAGATCGAGTTTCGCTCTTGTCCCCCGGCAAGGTTTTTTCCTTCCAACCTGCACTTTTCCCCAGACCGGTTACAGGGTCTGTTTGGGGTGGTACAAGACCTGTTCCTTCAAGGGGTGATTGTTCCGGGTTCAGACTTTAGAATGTTTTCAGGGTTTTTACTCAAACCTGTTCACAGTCCCCAGGAAAGAAGGCAAAGTCCGTCAAATCCTGGACCTCAAGGCGCTAAACTGCTTTGTGTGGGTACAGAGGTTCAGAATAGAGTCCATTCAAATGGTGGTGGGATTCCTGCATCAGGAGGATTTCCTCACCTCTATAGATATCAAACATGCCTATCTTCACAATCCAATATGTGCCAGTCACCAGCGTTTTTTTCCACTTTGCTGTGGGAGAGGAAGATCAGTTTGTGGCATTACACTTCACAAAAGTGTTGAGTCCGGTGCTGGTCTTGCTACGCCAACAGGGGTTTGCAGTGCTGGGCTACCTGAATGATCTCCTTCTAGGAGCAGAGTCTCCTTCTGCTCTGGTGGAGAACCTGAAGATCACAATATGAACTCTGCTGGAGTTCGGCTGGATTCTTAATATTCAGAAGTCTGCCCTGGTTCCGTCCATAAAGCTGGACTATTTGGGCCTGACTCTGGACTAAAGCCAGAGTGCTCCTTCCTCTGGACAAACTCCAAAAATTGGTCTCCTGCTGTTCAACAGATGGTCATCCCCCTGGACTTGCATTCGGGTGCTGGGCCTGATGGTATCTCCCTTCGAGGAGGTTCCGCTTGCACAGTTCCATTACAGTTCTCTAAAAAGGGATATTCTGACCAAGTGGGACAAGACTCCGCAATCTCTGGACCATCAGACCCAGCTGAGTCTGGGAACAAGGGAGTCCCTGATATGGTGGCTTCGCTCTCTGGCGCTTCGGCTGCAAAATCCTTCCTCTACTTGTATTGGACAGTGAACATAACGGATGCCAGCCTGTCCGGCTGGGGAGGCGTCCTCGGAAAGCATTCTGCTCAGGGGATCTGGATGCTGGAAGAGTCCAGACTGCCTATCAGTGTCCTGGAACTCTGAGCGATCAGACTGTGTCTGGATCAATGGACTGTTCTTCTTCAGGGATGCTAATCACCAAGGGGGCACAAGTAGTGTCCTGGTGGCTCTGGAGGTAGCCAGCATTCTAAGGTGGGCAGAACTGTTCGTTCCTGTCCTCTCTGCAGTACACATTCCCGGGGTGGAAAATTGGCAGGGGGACACCACAGTCGGCAGGCGTTGGACCAGGGGGAGTGGTCCCTTCCACCGGAGGTGTTTCATCAGCTGTGCCCCGGGGCACTCCCGAGATAAATCTGTTGGCGTCTCAGCTCAACAGAAAGGTGCAGAGATTTGTGGCTCGGTCAAGGGATCCACTAGCAGACGCCACAGACTCTCTGGTGGCCCCGTAGGGTCAGTATTGTCTGATATATGCCTTCCCTCCTCTCAAGCTTCTGCCCAGGCAGAAAGGGATTATGGTCATCTTAGTGACCCCGGACTGCCCTCACTGGGCTTGGTATGCTGATCTGGTGCGGCTGGTCGCCGACGTTCCTTGGAAGCTTCCTTTTAGGAAAAATCTGCTGTCCATGGGACCGATCTTCCATCCTGCTTTACAGTCGCTGGTTTTGACGGCTTGGTTGTTGAACACCAGGTGCTAAAGGATAGATGTTTGTCTGAATCGTTGATTCGTAGCCAGGAAATCTACTTCGAGGAAGATCTACCATTGTACGTGGAAGATGTACATTGCGTGGTGTGAGTCTTTTGGGGTGCATCCTCGCTCCTTCTCGGTGGCTCGGATCTTAACCTTCCTTCAATTGGGGGGGTTGAACAGAAGTTGGCCTTGAGTACCATCAAGGGCCAGGTGTCGACTTTGGCAGTCTTCTTGAAATGACCTTTGGCCACACACACTCCCTGGTGCGTACCTTTCTTCAGGGTGTCCGATATTTGGTCCCTCCAGTGCAGGCTTCGTTGCCGCCTTGGGATCTCAGTTTGGTGCATTCAGCTCTACAGAAGCCTCCCTTTGAAAATATTCAGGAGATTCCCCTGCTTACGCTGTCCCAGAAGGTGGCCTTTTTGGTGGCTATCACCTCAGCGCACAGGGTGTTGGAACTGGCGGCGTTATCCTGTTGTTCACCTTATCTATTTACAAGAGTAAGGTGGTGCTTCGCCCCTGTCCATCATTCCTTCCTAAGGTGGTCTCTGACATTGTGTTGCCTTCCCTGTGTCCCAGGCCTAAACATCTGAAGGAAATTGCCTTGCATGCCTTGGTTGTGGTTCAGGGTATTAGGGTGTACTTGGCAGCTACCGAGTCTTTCAGGAAGTCAGGCTCTCTATTTGTGCTCATGGATGGACTTCGCAAAGGGTTGTCCGCTTCCTCTGTGACCATTTCCAGATGGATCAGACAGACAATGATTCAGGCCTATTCCATCAGGGGGTCAGATTCCTCCTTTCCCTGTCAAGGCACACTCTACTAGGGCCCTTAGTGCCTCCTGGGCCTTCCGTCATCAGGCATCAGTGACACAGGTTTGCAAGGCAGCCACCTGGTCGTTAGGGCACACTTTTACAAAGTTTTATAAAGTGGATTTGTTGGCATCTGCCGATGCTTCCTTTGGCCGCAAGGTTTTGCAGGCTGCTCTTAAGAGGACCTGATCCTCTGAGGGTGTATTGTTTTTTTCAGGTGGGCTCCAGTTGTTTTGGTTGAGCCCCTGTTGCCTGGTTGGCTAATGTTTAGCCTTGGGAATTTTTTTGCTGTTTCCCACCCCTCATGTTTAGAACTCCTTTGGGATGTCCCAATGGTCAAGAATGACAGAAGCTGTGTCCGTAATGAACGAAAGAGAAAACGTGAATTTTGATTTACCGTAAAATTCATTTCTCTGATGTTCATTGACAGACACAGCACCCACCCCTCTGGGGAGTTATGATTCTCCTGACACTGCTTGTAACAAAACTGAGTGACTATAGCAGGGAGAGGGAGTATAACCCCTGGGACTGCCCATAGGTGTAGCCAGAAGGTTTTTTTCTGCCTAGTGTCCTACTCTTGTAGGGGGGCAGTATGATTCGATGGTCAAGAATGAGAGGAGTTGTGTCCGTCAATGATCAGAGAACTGGATTTTACAGTAAGTCAAAAATCCCATTTTTTTTATGTAGTTATCTATTTTAGGATGGTTATTGGATTCAAAGATTACAAACTGTAAATAGTTTTTCATTTCAAAGATCAGTTTCTTGTAAACGTGATTTAAACCATGGAAACAGTGGCTGTGTGAGACTCCTCCTCCCGTTGTACAAAAATATAATTTTTAAGTTTCTATTGATGCTTTTGGTAATTTAAAAGCAGAAAAAAACCTAATAACTGAATTAGTTAAAAACAATTGAAATGCCCAAAGTGCTTACGTAAGTACCCAGGGACATGAACACCTTTTACTGCTTGTCCAGTGGCAGGGTCCTCACAAAATCCTGAAGATTGAAGCAGGATGGAATGTCATAAAAAGGTGACCAGTCAGTATGGGGGCATCCTGTGATTAAATTGCTTTGTATGTCTCTTATTTGCAATATATTGATGTCCTTATGCCTCCTCAGTGTTGCACTGCAATTCTGTAGTCATCAGTGCTACTTTTTTTTTTTCCACAGTTTTTTTTTTCCCAAAGCTACTTTTTTTTTTTCTTGCACAAGTATTATATTTTACCTTTGAAGAAAAAAAAAAGGGTTGTATTTTGGAATGACAACCACAGATTCCTGGACATGGAGGAATGGAATGCTGCAGCAATTTTTCTGTATGTTGCTGAAGAACTTACAGCACTGGGTTAAGTGTGGGTAATTGGTTAAAGATAATTAGGCTGCTCACTTTGCAAGGGAATTTGCCCTAGAGCTTAATGAATGAGGAGATGCTGACCTCCCCTTCCAATCATGTGCAAGCAAAAGCTGTTTTTTTTAAATGTTATTTTCCTTGAACATGATTGGGTATTCTTTGCAAAGTACAATTTTACCAGTCACTGAGCTATGGGGTATTTTTTTTTTTTTTGCAAGGAGCAACTTCCTTTGCAGTGTGAACAGTCGTTTTGCCTTTAGTAAATCAACCCCAATATCACAATCGCTGGTGGAGGTTCTGCTTGGTGATTCAAGTTACAGGGCTGCTGGTAATATTGCAGTTTTTTGTGGCCCAGCATATAGATCTAGTGCTCATTCTAGTGGCAGATAATGGGACTGCAGCTGAATTCAGAGCTGTTTCTGGTGGAATAAATGAATGGGCACAGATCCTTTATAATCATAATTGACTGTGGCTGTGTTTTGTAGCAGACCTGATATTGGTCATATGTTAACTATTGCTAAGCAATTTTTTCAAAGTTTAAAAACTACTCAAAGATTGTCATGGTTTTAATGGACATAAAGCAAATGTGGTATCTGTATTTAAAAATGCATTAAATGTTCTGGATATGGATCTGTTAATTACAAACAATGCAGAACTTACTAAAAATGTTCATCTAAAAGGAAAATATATGAAATAGGGACCTTAGCACGATACCATTTAAAGTGATTGTTACTTTAATGCTGTACTACAGGAAACTTAAATATTGTTCCTGTCTGTGCCCACCCTACTAGGTTTTAATGCCTTTTAGGTCTAGGGGACTTGTAAAAGAAGACTTACATACATGATTCCTCTGCGCTGCTAGATCGGTTCCCCCCAGTGTCTTCTACTCATGCTCCAGCGGTCTAAGGTTCTGACATCATCAAATCCAATGCAGGGTCCATACCCTGCATTCAAAATAATGATGCTGAAGGACAGTCCAGCACCGGAGCATGGGGAGCGGATGAGGTAAGTAAAAATGTTTCTTCTGTCCCCTAGGCTAAATGGGCAGTTAAGCCCATGCACTGCACAATTTTCAAATTTACCAGAGTTAGACTTTAAAATATTAGCTTAAGTTCATGTCTCTTTAAGTCCAGGTTCACACTGGGGCCGTTTTTAAATCATGCGAGTTCTGCTGAACTTCAGTCCGACTTCATGGGCGATTTCACCGACATCTGTGCGGGTTCCTCCACAGATGTCTATGGAAATTGCCCCCCCCCCCAATTGCCAAAAGTAGTACAGGAACTACTGTTGGGAATCGGTGTGACGCCAACTTTGCAAAAGTGTATTTGCCGGCAATTTTGCAAAAGTGTCATTGCCAGCAATTGCCTCCGATTTGACATGCGATTTGACATATCAAATCGCACCAATGTGAACATGGGTTAAAAAAGGCATGTGCATTTATCATCATTCTTTTTTTTACATTTATGTTTAGAAAACCTGGCTGATCTTACCAGTCCTTGTGAGAAAGAACTGCCAAAAAAAAAACGCTCTGCCAGTGATGAAGGCTAGCCGCTGAATGCATGCTCCGATGTGTGACAGTTCATAAATAGGTAAGGCGCGGGTCCATCTGGTGGCATTACCAGGTGACACCGCCCCCTTGTGACATCTCTGACCAGTGCATGCTGGGAGGCACCTGGCAGGAGGGAGGGGCCAGGAGCACCAGCGTGGGACCAGAGAAGAGGAGGATCCGGGCTGCTCTGTGCAAAACCCTTGCACAAGCAGGTGACCCTAGCATAGGGAACAAACTGTTCAGTGAAAGGGAATATAAAAGGACTAGCGGCCATTCACTAAAGTCAGAAGAGAAGCGGTTTAACCTTAAACTGCGTAATAGGTTCTATACCATCAGAGCGGTAAGGATGTGGAACTCTCTTCCACAAGCAGTGGTATCAGTGAGGGGCATCGATTGTTTCAAAAAACTATTAGATGGGCACCTTAACTACCACAACATACAGGGGTATACTGTGCTATTGACATAAACACACACACACTTATCATAGGTTGAGCTGGATGGACTGGTGTCTTTTTTCAACCTCACTATGTAACTATGGAAGGTAAGTATAACTAGATGCAAAAAAAAAAAAGAAGACTTTAATATCTCCAAGCCGATGTGCTCCCGTCCCACGGCTCTGTGTGTCCATTTACATGGAGCCGCGGCTCGGCCCCGCCTCTTACATCTCCTGATTGGCCCACTGGCTGTGATTGACAGCCAAAAGCCAAACAGGAGTGCGAGTCCCCAGAGAGGCAAGGCTTATGTGGACATCGCTGGATTGAGAGGGGGCTCAGGTAAGTATCAGGGGGAGCTGCTGCACACAGAAGGTTTTTTGCCTTTATGCATAGAATGCATGAAGGTAAAAAAACTTGTGCCTTTACAACCACTTTAATGACTAGCTTGGTAACAATACATAGGCGCGAAGCAAATGTCTAACAAGGACCCATTAATTAACACTCGAATTGTAGTCAAGATACACTGCCTGGCCAAAAGTCACCACCTGGAATTAACTAAGCAACTAACTAAACTTAGCATGACGTATCTATCCTATTGGGTAGTTACTGCATTTGCCCAAAGAATGAGGTCAGCTGACTACCTGAATATACTGAATGACCAGGTTATTCCATCAATGGATTTTTTCTTCCCTGATGACACGGGCATATTCAAAGATGACAATGCCAGGATTCATCAGGCTCAAATTGTGAAAGAGAGGTTCAGGGAGCATGAGACATCATTTTCACACATGGATTGGTCACCACAGAGTCCAGAACTTTACCCCATTGAGAATCTTTTGGATGTGCTGAAGAAGGCTTTGCGCAATGGTCCGATTCTCCCATCATTTGGTGATAAATGAATGCAGCACTGGATGGAAATAAATCTTGTGACATTGCAGAAGCCCATCAAAACAATGCCACAGCAAATGCGTGCCGTAATCAAAGCTATAGGCAGTCCAACTAAATATTAGAGTGTGTGACCTTTTTTTTTTTTGGCCGGGCAGTGTATTTAAAACTATTGGTCAAATACATACAAGGGTATCTGCAATAAAATAATATAAAATAACCAGCATTGATTTAGAAAAAAAAAACCTTTCATATTATGAGGAAGAAAGCAGAGACTCAGACAGAATGGAAGTTGCTGATATAGTATATTTGGACGTAGCTAAAGTTAGTTACACAAATATTGCTAATCTGTAAGTTAGGAGCTGCAGGCTAATACAATTAATGTTGCATATTGATAGAAAACTAAATTATATACCACATTCATAGAACTGGGATGAATGAATCTTACTTTGAATTATATAAGGTAGTGATGTACTCCAACTTTTAGTTTTGAGACCATTACATTTTAACTTGAATTAAATTATATAGAATTTTGGATGAAATCTACCATCTCTGTATTTGAATACAGTCTGTGCAAGATGCCTCCAACTAACAAGCTAGCCTAGATGCACAGGCAAATGAGATTTATTTGTGGTATATGCAACGATATGCACACATACCTTGGATTTTATGGAAATCAAACTCTTGAGAGGGGGGGGGGGTGGTGTATGGGGCAATTCAGAGTGCACACAACAGTGAACGGAGAGTGTGGCCAAGCTGCGTAGGCCTAAAAGATGATTTCTAGATATGTTAATTGATTCTTATATTAGGTGCTGTTAACCATTTGACCTCTGTAAGATTTACCCCCCCGTTCATAACCAGGCCACTTTTTGCGATACGGCGTCGCTTTAACTGACAATTGCGTGGTCATGCCCGGCTGTACCCAAATAAAGTTTATGAAAACAAAGGAAAAAGACAAGCACAACCTCCATAGTGTAGCAAACAATATTTATCAATTATTAAATGCACACTCACAAATGGGGAGCTTGTGCAAAGTGGTACAAGTCAAAGCTGCTGCCTCTGGAGCCCAGAGCCACTGTGAAATTCTCCTGCTTTGGCCATGAACAGGGGGGAAGAAAACAGGCAGGAGGGAGCTGCTGTTGCAGGGAGGCCACCCGACCAGGGATGGAAGCTGGAGCCTGGATGGAGAGGAAGCCCGAATGGGAGATAAGGACGCGTTTCAAAGCATGTCGCTTCTTCTTGAGCCTTTCTTTTATGGTTTTGTCACGTTGCCACACATACATTTCCTTTAGACCCTTTCAATCACACCAATAGGGTTATCTCCACCACCTTGGCACATTTTATACAGATTTTGCCCTCTGAAGAGCACTCTGCAGTGGATTAGTATTTAGAGGGAAGTTGAAAGGGATTGAGGAGATGTTGTTAATCCTGTTTTAACATCTTTACATTTTATAAAATACTTCCTTACAGCAGGCTTTATAACAATTCCCCTGGGGTTATGCACTGCTGGGCAGTTTTCATAGTTACATAGTTTGTGAGGTTAAAAAAAAGACATCAGTCCATCCAGTTCAACCTAAGATGTGTGTGTGTTTGTTGTTAACCGTATATTGTATACCCCTGTATGTTGTGGTCTTTAAGGTGCCCATCTAACAGTTTTTTTAAACTATTGATGCTCCCTGCTGATACCAATGCTTGTGGAAGAAAATTCCACATCCTTACTGCTCTGGCAGTAAAGAACCCCCCCCCCCCCTTTTCCTCTAGTTTTAGTGAGTGGCCACATGTCTTCTTGTATTCCCTTTCTCTGAAAAGTTTGTTCCTTATGCTAGGGTCCTCACCAGTACAGTATTTGTACATTGATATCATATCCCCTCTCAAGCGTCTCTTCTCCAGAGAGAATAGGTTCAGTGCTTGTAGTCTTTCCTCATAGCTGATGTCCTCCATTCCCCTAATTATTTTTGTTGCTCTTCTCTGGACTCTCTCCAGTTCCAGCACATCCTTTCTGAGAACCGGTGCCCAGAACTGGACGGAATACTCCAGATGTGGCCGGACCAGAGTCTTGTAGAGTGGGAGAATAATCTCTTTATTTCTGGAGTGAATCCCCTTTTTTATACATGCCAGTATTCTGTTGGCTTTGCTTGCAGCGGCTTGGCATTGCATGCCACTTTCAAGCCTGTTGTTCACTAGTACCCCCAGGTCCTTTTTCCATCTTAGATTCACCCAGAGGTCCCCCCCCCCCCCGTGAGTAGCTTGCTTTCGTGTTTCTGACACCCAAGTGCATTACTTTACATTTTTCAACATTAAACCTCATCTGCTATGTACTTGGCCACCCTATTATTTTGTTCAGGTCCACTTGTAAGGTTTCCACATCCTGCATAGAAGATATTGGCATGCTTAGTTTAGTATCATCCACAAATACAGAGATTGTGCTGGATATCCCCTCCTCTAGGTCATTTATAAATAAATTAAATAGGATTGGCCCTAGGACAGAACCTTGGGGGACCCCACTTTCCACACACGCCCAATCTAAGTACTCCCCATTTATCACCACCCTCTGGACTCTCCCCTGGAGCCAGTTCTCTATCCAGGGACTCACCCTATGGTCCATACCTACGTACCTTAGTTTGTACAGTAAGCGTTTGTGGGGAACAGTGTCAAACGCCTTTGCAAAGTCCAGATACACCACATCCACAGGCTTACCTTTATCTAGGTGGCAGCTCACTTCATCGTAGAAGGTTAATAGATTGGTCTGGCAAGAACGATTTTTTATGAATCCATGCTGATTACTACAAATAATACCATTTTCATTACTAAAGTCTTGTATATAGTCCCTTAACATCCCCTCCAAAATCTTGCAGGCTACAGATGTTAGGCTGACAGGTCTATAGTTACCCGGGATATATCTTGGCCCTTTTTTAAATATTGGTACCACGTTGGCTTTTTTTCCAATCAGCTGGCACCATACCCGTCTGTAGACTATCCTTAAAGATCAAGAATAATGGTCTGGCTATCACCTGGCTGAGTTCCTTAAGTACCCTCGGGTGCAAGCCATCCTTCCGGGTGATTTATTTATGTTAAGTTTCTCTAGTTTAGTTCTAAGGCTATCTTCTGTTAACCATGGGGGTACTTCCTGAGGTGTATTATTTAATTTATCATTACAAGCTGGGTTAGTGTAGCCCCCCCCCCCCCGATTATTTTGTGAAGACTAAAGAGAAGAAATTATTTAACACTTTCGCCTTCTCTCTGTCCCCTGTGGCCAGCTTCCCTTCGTCATCTTTTATGGGGCCAATATGTTCTGGCCTTGCTTTCTTACTATTTATATACTTAAAGAATTTCTTGGGGTTTTTTTTAAACTCTCTTCCGCTATATGTCTCTCGTGTTCTATTTTAGCCGCCTTGATTTTGCCTTTACATTTCTTATTACACTCTTAGTAATGCTTGAATGCTGCCAATGCCCCCTTAGCCTTGTATTTTTAAAGGCCTTTTCTTTAGTATTAATATGCATTTTTATGTTGGAGTTTACCCACTCAGGGTATACTTTTGCTCTTTTAAATGTATTCCCCTTTGGAATGCACTGGCTAATTCCTTTGTTGAGTATGCTCTTGAAGCACTCCCATTTTTCCTCCGTGTTCTTTGTTCCCAGGGTTCTATCCCATTTGATATTTTCTAGCAAAGAGCCCAGTTTAGGCAAATTGAAATCTTTTGAAATTCAGTGTCCTTATATTACCCTTGTGTTTCCTATTACTATGATTAATACTGAAATAATTGACCTATGGTCACTGTTTCCTAAGTTGCCCCGTATTTCTATATCCGTGAACAGGTCTGTATTGTTGGTAATCAGTAGGTCTAGTACCGCATTGTTTCTTGTCGGTGCGTTCACCATCTGACCCATGAAATTGTCCTGAAAAACATTTAAAAACTGCCGAGCCTTGGATGAATGTGGGTTCCTTCTGCCCAGTCTATATCTGGATAATTAAAGTCCCTGCCCCTTCCTTTTTGTTTCAGCGCCCAAATAAAATTGTCATTTTTTTTCCCCACAAATAGAGCTTTCTTTTGGTGGTATTTGATCATCACTGTGTTTTTTTATTTTTTGAGCTATAAACAAAAAATACTGATAATTTTGAAAAAAAAAAAAAAAAATAATATATATTTACTATCTGCTATAAAACCCATCCAATAAAAAAAATTGAAAAAAATAAAATTTCTTTATAAATTTAGGACAATATGTATTCTGCTACATGTTTTTGGTAAAAAAAAAATTCCAATAAACATATATTGATTGGTTTATGCAAACGTTATAACATCTACAAACTATGGGATATTTACTAGAATTTCTATTTACTGGTATTTATTTTTTATACTAGCAATGGTGGCAATCAGCTGACTTTGGAGGAGAAGCGGTTTAACCTTAAGCTGCGCAGGGGGTTTTTCACTATCAGGGCAATAAGGATGCGGAATTCTCTACCACAATTGGTGGTGTGAGCGGGGAGTATTGATATTTTTAAAAGACTCTTGGACGTGCATCCTAAAGAGCACAACATACAGCGATATGGGAAACGATTATCAACACTGACTGTAACTGTTCATTTGAGCAGTTACATACGAATAGAGCCTCTGACCGCCACCAAGGATGCCGTTTCTGTGTAATTTCTGGCCAAACACAAAATGCACCAGTATCAGTGGAGGCTGGTGCTCAAAATGTTTGGGGGGGCGCAAACAGAAAAATGTAATAGGCATTACTTCGCGGCAAAAAACGCGGTAAAAAATTGCGTGACTTCCAAGTAGTTCCTGCACTACTTTGGTCCGACTTTGATGAGTTTTGCGGTCCGAAGACCTCATGATTACACAGACATTGCTTAAAGTGTAGTCAAAATCACGGCAAAATCGTGGCAAAAAAATGCAGCAAAATCGCGCGACTTTTAGGTCGCAGAAGTGTTAAAGGGGCCTAAGCTGGAAAAAATGCTGCAGCTCTAACTTTTGTTTTGTTGTGGCGTCTTAATGCAACCCATGTAAACACGCATATAATGCAAGACTGGTGTGAATGGGCTTCAAAATCTCTGTGTATCCCAACACTGCGTGAAATGATGTACAATAGGGATAAAATATATAAAAAAAAAATAGTCTACATGAGTGCTTCTAATATGCTTTTGACATTTTCTTGTGCTGGACAGACCTAGCTGGTGAGGTTTCATGAAATTAAACTGAAAAATGTAGGCCACCATTACTGACCTTTTTCTGAAAATGCAAGTTGCCTGGCCCAAATAAACAAGCTGCAGCTAGTAAAGTCGAAGGTCAGAACTGATCTGCACACTTTTCCGCATCTCCTCTTGTAAAGTCAAAAGAGCCGCGCTGTAATGGTCAGTCTGCCCCTGCCCCGGCAGGAAGCAGAGAGTGACACCCAGCCCAAGCACCGTCCCCTACGACATCGGACGTCCTGATTGGTCCAGGCTGGACCAATCACAGGATGGCAATTGTGAGTGGGAGTGTTCAGGGCGTTCTGCTCCCTGAGGACACTCTAAAAGACCGCCAATCACCGTACAAGAAAAGAGGCACGTGATGCCAAAACCCCCACCCCTCCCATAGCCAGCAATGTTTCCAGCGCCCCGCTGGCATATTAAAAAGGTACACTTTTTTTTTTTTTATGCTGATTTTACCAGTGACTAACCTGGGGGGGGGGCGGCACCCCTACGCCCCCTATTGACCAGCCGCCACTGACAAGTATGTATACTACCATAGCACAGAGCATTGCTGCATCCAGATATGTTGTTTAGATGCCTCCTAATGCAGAAAACTATGTGGGCAGTAGGGCCAATGTAGTGCCCATTTTTAAAAAGGTCTTTACCAAGTAACTATAGGTCTGTTGGTTTAACTTCTATAGTCGGTAAGATCCTGGAGAGTTTAATAAAAGACCACATAGATGAGTTCTTGCTAAAAAAAAAATATTTAAGCAACAGACAGCATTGATTAATGAAAGACAGAAGTTGTCAAACAAACCTGATTTCTTTTTATGAGGAGGTAGTAAAATCTTGGACAGAGGGGTGGCTGTGGATGTAGTATACTTGGATTTTGCAAAAGCATTTGACACAGTTCCCCACACACGGCTAATGTGTAAGGTAAAGTCTACAGACTTGGAAAGATCAGTTTGTAAATGGATAGGACATTGGCTAAAAGAATTCAGAGAGCAGTGGTTAATAATTCTTACTCTGAATGGTCTAAGGTTATCCGTGGTGTAGGTGTAAGGTTCAGTGTTGGGACCCTTACTTTTTAATATCTTTATAAATTATATAGGGTCTGGGATTAAAAGTACTATTTCAGTCTTTGCAGATGACACTAAGCTATGCAGTGGAATAATGTCCACACAGGATGTCTCCAATTTACAAGCTGACCTCAATGCACTGTTTAATTGGGCAACTATGTGGCAAATGAGGTTAAATGTTGATAAATGTAAAGTATTGCCCTTGGGGGCTAAAAATATGCAAGCATCATACATACTAGGGGGAGTAGAACTGGGGGAATCCATAGTGGAGAAGGATTTGGGGGTCTTGGTAGATTCTAACCTTAATAATAGCATGCAATGTCAAGCTGTGGTTTCCAAAGCGAGCAAAGTCCTTTCTTGTAAGAGAGGCATGGACTTCAGAGAGAGAGATAACATTTTGCTCCTGTGCAAATCATTAATGAGACCTTACCTGGAATATGCAGTTCAGTTTTGGGCACCAGTTCTCAAAAAGAATACCAGGTACCTGGAGAAAGTGCAGAGAAGGGCAACCAAACTGATAAGAGGCATGGAGGAGCTCAGGAAAGATTAGAGGGACTAAATTCTCTCTTGAGAAGAGGAGATTAGGGGGCATATGATCAACATGCAAAAAAAAAAATAAGGGGTCCATATAGTGAACTTGGTGTTGAGTTATTCACTGTAAGGTCATCACAGAGGACAAAGGGGCACTCTTTATGTATTTCATCTCAAAATAGTGAAGGTTTCTTCACAGTAAGAGCTGTGAAAATGTGGAATAGACTCCCTCCAGAGGTAGTTCTGGCCTGTTCAGTAGATTGCTTTTAAAAAAAGGCCCAGATTCTTTCCTAAATGTACATAATATACAGTGGGGATCGAAAGCTTGGGCACCCCAGGTAAAAATATGTATTAATGTGCATAAAGAAGCCAAGGAAAGATGGAAAAAATCTCCAAAAGGCATCAAATTACAGATTAGACATTCTTATAATATGTCAACAAAAGTTAGATTTTATTTCCATCATTGACATTTTCAAAATTACAGAAAACAAAAAAAATGGCGTCTGCAAAGGTTTGGGCACCCTGCAGAATTTATAGCATGCACTGCTCCCTTTGCAAGGCTGAGACCTGCCAGTCTCATGGATTGTTCTCAATCATCGTCTGAGAAGACCAGGTGATGTCAATCTTAAAGGTTTTAAATGCCCAGACTCATCTGACCTTGCCCCAACAATCAGCACCATGGGATCTTCTAAGCAGTTGTCTAGAAAACTGAAAATAGTTGACGCTCACAAAGCTGGAGAAGGCTATAAGAAGATAGCAAAGCGTTTTCAGATGTCAATATCCTCTGTTCGGAATGTAATTGAGAAATGGCAGTCATCAGGAACAGTGGAAGTTAAAGCAAGATCTGGAAGACCAAGAAAAATATCAGACAGAATAGCTCGCAGGATTGTGAGAAAAACAATTCAAAACCCACGTTTGACTGCACGATCCCTCCAGAAAGATCTGGCAGACACTGGAGTTGTGGTACACTATTCCACTATAAAGAGATACTTGTACAAATATGGTCTTCATGGAAGAGTTATCAGAAGAAAACCTCTTCTACGACCTCACAACAAAAATCAGCCTTTGAACTTTGCAAATGAACATATAGACAAGTCTGATGCATTTTGCAAACAAGTCTGTGGACCGATCAGGTTAAAATTGAACTTATTTTTCATGGCTTTTTTCAACCTGACTATGTAACTATGTGCCCCTGGCCACCCATGTGAATATAGCCTAGTGAAAGACAGACAGTGAATACATCAGGACCAGGATAATAAACCATACTTTACACAGGGAAAGCAACTGTTGAACCCACAAGTTGAATGAAAAAACGGACTCATCTGTGGACTGTCTTAGTGTAGGAAGTTTAAATAGGCAAGAATGAATAGATGAGGAGGAATGAGAAAACTATGGATAACAGGAGGGTTAAACTTGAATGACAGATGAGGGAAAAATAAATGAAAAATAAGATCAAGGTACTGTTGTATTTATGACAGCTCTAAGGGAACCAGGTACTATGTGTAATACTGGTGGTGAATGAACTATAAACTCAGATGGCACTATGGAAAGGGAGAGAGAACCAATTAAAGAGAGAAAAGGAGGGGGAACTAAAAGAAGATGGGAGGGAGTGATACTGGATGGATGGGAGAAGTTATGTCAACAATGAATGAAGCAAGATGTTATAGAAGTTGTGTCTCCTGCAGCATGCCTTTAATGCCTCAACCCAGCTCTGCTTGTCACACTGACAGCCCCCAGCAAACTAACGTCCTTGGGTGCTAGGGGCTGCCTGCAGGCAGCGTGTCTGCAGAACATCATGTGTTACCATTGTGTGGGCAGCAGCAAGCCCCTTAGCAACCAATGACATTGCACATAGTACCATAGGACATTGGTACTGTGGGCAGACCCAGCAGTGATGGTGCAGGGACTGCTGGACCAGATATCTGACAAAGCTGGTAATGACCCAGCAATAAATTAAAATTCCATCATTGCTAGGTCAGTTCCAGCAAGTTCCCAGTTATAGAGGCTAAAAGCATGAATAGGTCATAAAACCTTTCAGGGCCTAAATCTGTGAGTCAGTGGTAGAGAAAGAAGCCCTGTATATTTTGAATGCAGTAGTATAACCTCATCTTGAACATTCAGCTGAGTTTTAAGTAGCGGTTTATAAACAGCATGTTGTAGAATTAGAGTGCAAACAAAGGCAACTACATAAATAAAAGGCATAATGGACCTCAGCAATAAGGAAAGATTAACCAAAATGAATGTATTCTCTCTTTGGAAGAATGTATTAAAGTGTACATATGATCACTTGGGTATCAATAAATATAAGTGTAGATTTACTAAAACTGGAGCACTCAGAATCTGGTGCAGCTCTGCATGGTACCCAGTCAGCTTCTAGCTTCAGCTTGTTCAATTAAGGTTTGACAATAAAATATGGAAGCTGATTTGATTTCTATGCAGAGCTGCACTATATTTTCCACTCTCCAGTTTTAGCAAATACCAACAATAATTTGTTGCCCATTTAGTAAACTCAATGTAAAATTATTCAAGCATTTAAAGCAGAGCTTCACCCTAACAGGGAAGTTCTGTTTTTTTTCTCCACCCCCCCCCCCCTAATATTTGGCACTTTTTTTTGGGGGGGGGTGCCTATTTTTGGCAGGTACATTGTCCCACTTCCACTGTTACCATCTAGGCTGAGTGGAAGTTCAACCCCCCAACAACCTCCTGGGACACATCACAGGTTCCAGCAGGCTGTTGGTGCATTCACAGCTGTGAAGATGGCTACGCTGGGGACCAGAATATTTGCAAATAGTAAGGATACCTGTACAGGTAAGTGTCCTTTTATTTATTTTTTACCAGCTGAAGAACCTCTTTAAAGTGGTTGACATGAAATTTGAACAAAGCATATCCCTCTATAGTGTGTACTTCTCAATCCCGTATAATTTCTGTCTTCTGCCTTGTTCCTCTGCTATATGCATGAGTCACTACTGACATGTTTTTCTGACACCAAGAGGTAAAAAGGAAAAAGGGGAGGGCACTCCAGCACATAGCCTGTGATTGACTGCTTCAGTTCTGATCCTGTGTTCTTTGTGAAGGATGGGGTGTGTCCCTTCCCTCCAATCAGCTCGCAGCACTGGGCTCTGCAGAGTGTACATTCAGAAGAAGGCTGTAGCCACAGATTAACAGGTACAACTTATGTAGGAGGATTCATGTCTGTGTATCTCCAGAGGCCAGTCACTTCACTATACAGTATGTATATATATATATATATATATATACACACACTCACACAGTGCTTTGCGAAAGTATTCAGCCCCCTTTAACTTTTCGACCTTTTGCCACATTTCAGGCTTCAAACATAAAGATATAAAACTGTAATTTTTTGTAAAGAATCAACAAGTGGGACACAATCATGAAGTGGAACGAAATTTATTGGATATTTCAAACTTTTTTAACAAATAAAAAACTGAAAAATTGGGCATGCAAAATTATTCAGCCCCCTTAAGTTAATACTTTGTAGTGCCACCTTTTGCTGCGATTACAGCTGTAAGTCGCTTGGGGTATGTCTCTACCAGTTTTGCACATCAAGAGACTGAAATTTTTGCCCATTCCTCCTTGCAAAACAGCTCGAGCTCAGTGAGGTTGGATGGAGTGCGTTTGAGAACAGCAGTTTTCAGTTCTTTCCACAGATTCTCGATTGGATTCAGGTCTGGACTTTGACTTGGCCATTCTAACACCTGGTTATGTTTATTTGTGAACCATTCCATTGTAGATTTTGCTTTATGTTTTGGATCATTGTCTTGTTGGAAGACAAATCTCCGTCCCAGTCTCAGGTCTTTTGCAGACTCCATCAGGTTTTCTTCCAGAATGGTCCTGTATTTGGCTCCATCCATCTTCCCATAAATTTTATCCATCTTCCCTGTCCCTGCTGAAGAAAAGCAGGCCCAAACCATGATGCTGCCACCACCATGTTTGACAGTGGGGATGGTGTGTTCAGTGTGATGATCTGTGTTGCTTTTACACCAAACATAACGTTTTGCATTGTTGCCAAAAAGTTAGATTTTAGTTTCATCTGACCAGAGCACCTTCTTCCACATGTTTGGTGTGTCTCCCAGGTGGCTTGTGGCAAACTTTAAACGACAGTTTTTATGGATATCTTTAAGAAATGGCTTTCTTCTTGCCACTCTTCCATAAAGGCCAGATTTGTGCAGTATACGACTGATTGTTGTCCTATGGACAGAGTCTCCCACCTCAGCTGTAGATCTCTGCAGTTCATTCAGAGTGATCATGGGCCTCTTGGCTGCATCTCTGATCAGTCCTCTCCTTGTATGAGCTGAAAGTTTAGAGGGACGGTCAGGTCTTCGTAGATTTGCAGTGGTCTGATACTCCTTCCATTTCAATATTATCGCTTGCACAGTGCTCCTTGGGATTTTTAAAGCTTGGGAAATCTTTTTGTATCCAAATCCGGCTTTAAACTTCTCCACAACAGTATCTCGGACCTGCCTGGTGTGTTCCTTGTTCTTCATGATGCTCTCTGCGCTTTAAACGGACCTCTGAGACTATCACAGTGCAGGTGCATTTATACGGAGACTTGATTACACACAGGTGGATTCTATTTATCATCATTAGTCATTTAGGTCAACATTGGATCATTCAGAGATCCTCACTGAACTTCTGGAGAGAGTTTGCTGCACTCAAAGTAAAGGGACTGAATCATTTTGCATGCACAATTTTTCAGTTTTTTATTTGTTAACAAAGTTTAAAATATCCAATAAATTTCGTTCCACTTCATGATTGTGTCCTTCTTGTTGATTCTTCACAAAAATGTACAGTTTTGTATCTTTATGTTTGAAGCCTGAAATGTGGCAAAAGGTCGCAAAGTTCAAGGGTTCAAGGGGGGCGAATACTTTCGCAAGGCACTGTATATAAATATATATATATATATATAAAGGCTTTACAACCACTTTTAGGTCACTACAAAAGTCATGAGGGCACTTTCTACATCAGGAGAAAAAAGATTTAACCTCAGGAAATGGAAGAGGTTCTTTATTCAAAGAGCTGTGAAAATGTAGAACCACCTTTCATAGGCAGAGGATGCAGCAGACAATTTGAAATGAAGGCTAGATATGTTAAATTGCCAAAAAATATAAAGGACTAATAAAAACGGTAGAATCTTGAGCCGAAGAGTTATAGGTATGGGGAAAGATTTTCTTTCCTTGTTAAAACTCTGATCCATGGACTGGATGGGTATCATTCGGTAATTTTGTATTTACTACTAGTCCTAAGTGCTTGATCTGGTATAATTTTTGTGGGTCGTGTTCTTTATCCATCTCCGAAGGGCGTATTCCTAGCTAGTTTTATTACCATTGACAGTTAAATTTGTTTATGTTTGTTTGGTTTTCTCTTTTTTTTCCTTTGGCTTAGAGATTTTGTGTTTTTTTACCATTCTGCTAAACATTTTGTGAATCAGTACTGCTTGGATCTTGAAGAAGGGGACATACCCCGAAAGCTTGTCCTGAAAAATTGTATGTTCGTGCAAATAAAAAAAGTATCACGGATCTCTGTCACAAGTGCACTAATATGGCTACAATGACCTCAAGCCTTATAAAAGCAAAATAGAATATGTTTTTTGTTTTTTGCCTCCTTATAAAAGCAAAATAGAATAGGTTTTTTTGTTTTTTGCCCTCTTCTGGATCAGTTTGGATTCCTGAAAGTAACTATTTAAAGCTCCTTTACAGTATTACACAACATGTCTATTTCATTTGAAGCTCCATAAAAACTATGATGTTTAAGTGTCTTAATGTAATCTTTAAAACAGGGCCTATCACTAGTCTAAATGGTTTTACCATAGTCAGCAGGCTGCAGAGAAGGACCGCTATCTATGTGTAAGTTATGGTCTTTATGCAAAGATCCAACACGTCCTGTGCCAACCTAGAGTTGTGCAGTCAGCTGGCAGGGAGGATGAGCTTTGCTGATGGCACATGTTAGACCACTGCAGAGAAACCATTGTTTATACATGGATAGCAGCAGACCTTCTCTGCAGCCTACTTCTTGAGGTAGAGGAGTTTGGACTAGTACTGGGGCTCTGCTTTGCTGAAACCTCAACTGGACTTTAAATATATATGTATATCCTGTTGCTTCTTCATCATGCCTGATAAGGGAGCATTAATGCTCCAAATGCGTGCTATGCCCACCACTTCCTGTTGCGACATCATCTCTGCCCGCCCAGTGGACCCAAGCCAAACAAGAAGTGCTAGGAGCCACCAGCACAGCTTGGGACAGCCTTCCGAGACATATTTTTACAGTCAGTGGAATTGGACTGGAACCAGACAGTGGTGCTTGTAGCTAAATTAGCACTCTCCCCTTGCGGTTTCTTGTGAGTTGCTAACTTGTGAAAATATACGGTTTTTTTTATGCTACACTTAGATGGCGCTGTTCCCCTTCTTCCATTTTGCAATCACATCTTCTAGCTCATGATGAACCACCTGCCACTGAGTCAAACTTTTTGTGAACTTTTGGATTCATTGGACTCAAGATAAAGATTAAAAAACAATGGCGCTACTGTGTTTGGGGGTAGATGAGAGATGAAACACAAGTGAAGGCAGCACCTCTAAAAAATAGGTCCTGAAAACCTATATGGCATAAGTACAAATGGAGGGAGAGGGCGCCAACATGCTGGGGGTAAAAAAATGAATATGAATGAAAAAATGAATACCAACGTGAATTAAAAGACTCACTATTGGAAAGGAAAAGGTACTGGACATCCGGGGGACTGGGGATCTTGGTCAAGTACTGTGGAGGGCAGCTAATGCAAATGAGATGAAGAATGAGATGAGGGGTCCGGCTGCTCAGATGGATGTCAGCGCCTGCTGATGGCTGTGTGGACATATTGGCGGATGAAATATGACAGCGGCTATGTGTCAGGCAGAGCAGAGGATAGCTGTGGCTCCGGTGGTAAATGCCAGGCTGCTCGGACAGTGGAGGCTGGGATAAATTGGTGGTGCACTCTGGTGCTGTAGCTGTATCTGGGAATGTGCCAGGCATTCTTTTACAAGACCTTATCCTTCAGAAAGTCATCTCAGCTAGACCCTTAGTCACCTACCGCAGAGCACAAAGCCAGCAAATTGAGAGAAAAGAAAAAGGAACCAGGCAACACCACCCCCCCAGGTAACCATCCCTAAGTTCTTGAGTCTTTCTGGAATGTTTCAGTGCCACAAGATTAAATGTTAAACTTGTCCATTCATACAACACAGACAAAAATTCTTCATGGAAAATGGGAAGACTTATCCCATCTTCAATTTCTACTGTTGTTCCACTGAATATGTGATTTACATCCTGAAATGCCCATCTCACCTATTTTTTATGTGGGACGTACCATTAGACCTCTAAAGGTCCGCTTTGGAGAACACCGTCGGGCCATAAAAGCAGGCAAAACTGATTGCAGTGTTCCCAGACACTTCAAAGACCACCATGGACAATCCACTAAAGGACTCAAAGTCTGGATCATTGAGAACATCCCAGCCTACCTTCCGAGTGCGGACTGCTTCAAAAAACTTTTCAAACAAGAAACTTTTTGTATTTTCTCTTTAAATACTATGGCTCCTCATGAACTCAATGAAGAATTGGAATTAAACAAACAGCGTCATCCAAATTATTCCATCATTCTCCTTTACTACATACCGGTTCCTTACATATACCCATGATCATTCATCTGATTCAACCGCCAAAATGCAGGATCCAATTGGCCTACATGCGTTTACACACAAGCCATATTGGACTTTATCCCCTTATTATAATACATTCCCCCACTTTTTTCAACCATCATTCATATGTATCTGTACACTGCACATGCATGGTGTTTTTTTAGTCATTTTAACTTTTTTACTGTTTCAACTTTTCATGTTAGTTTTCACTTTTATTAATATATTTTTTATTTTATTTTTTTATTTTTATTTTTTATTTTTTTATTTCTCACTTTTTACCTATTTATTTTTATATTTACGGTAATTTTCATTTTATTCTTATTCCTATTCCCACTTTTTTTATTAATACAGATTTTTTTAATTAATAAAGATTTCACTCTTTACCCCTCCTACTAAAGATTTTTTATAACAATACTTACATTAAAAAAATCCCACCACCAAACAGCCCAAGTCCCGATAAGCTGACTAAGTGGCTTTCACAATTCATAGACTGCCTCCTTGGACGCTGGTGGAGTCACCACCCACATTAGCTCCACCCAAGTCACCACATTAGCTCCACCCAAGTCACCTATAAATCACATCCATCTACACCTGCCCCTCTTCCTATTGGTTTGATAAAGGGAGGTAGCCCTGAAACGTGTAACCACGCCCCCTCTACGTCCCCATGTCATCCTCATGGAGACCCGAATCTAGCCGGAAATCACGAGCAGCGAACAAGTCAGGGACGCCGATATACTGCAGGGTAGTCAGCGCCCCAGCCTGACCTAGTAAGCAATCTAGAACGCTGCTTCATCTGATTACCTGACTAGTTCCCAGATACAGCTACAGTGGCAGAGTGCACCACCAATTTATCCCAGCCTGCACCCTCTGAGCAGCCTGTCATTTACCACCGAAGCCACGGCTACCCTCTGCTCTGCCTGACACATAGCCGTTATATTTTATCCGCCGAAACGTCCACACAGCCATCTGAGTAGCCGGACACCTCATCTGCATTCTTCCTCTCATTGCATTAGCTGCCCTCCACAGACCGAGATACCCAGTCCCTTGGATGTCCAGTACCTTTTCCCTTCCAATAGTGAGTCTTTGGACTGCGACATTGCGGCGGACAGATCGGACCCTTGACTGACATTTTTGACACTCTTGGGGGTACCAGTGACATTACTACAGTAATCAGTGCTATAAATATGCACTGTTACTGTAAAAAAATTACACTGGCAGGGAAGGGGTTAACTTTATTGGTGATCAGTGGGTTAAATGTATCCCTAGAGGAGTAATTCTAACTGTGGGGGGGGGGGGCATTGTATGTGATGTAACCACAGAGACATACGATCCTACATAGCAGGATCGTATAGTCTCTGAAGTTACACCAGGGAGAATGACAGGCGGCTTTGTTTACATTAGCCGCCTGCCTTTCTCCCTCTCCAGCGGAAGATCGCGAGTGGCCGGCGGACTACATCGCTTTGCCCAGTAGGGGCTGACTGCTGCAGTAAATAGTCGTGCGGCGGTCGGCAAGTGGTTAATAAGGAGCATAGTGAGTTTTTTGAAGTTGCAATTTTTTGCCCACAATAGTTTGGGTAATGAAGATTTTTCTTTTTCCCCCTCAAAATTGTCATATTACCAAGTTTTTTCTTACACATGACATAGATAAACTTGCAATTACACCCCAAAATATATTCTGCTACTCCTCCTGAGTATGGTGATACCACATGTGTGAGACTTTTCCACAGCCTTGCCACAAACAGAGGCCAAACATCCAAGTAGCACTGTCAGGCGTTATAAAGGCATAAATTACACATTTAATTTCCTGAGTACCGATCACATTTTTGAAGGCCTTGTTACAGATGTTGATCACTGGGATGTGGCAGATCACGGACGGATGTGGCAGATCACGGACAGATGTCAGATGTGGCAGATGATCATAGACAGACGTGGCAGATGATCATAGATAGATGCAGCAGACAATCGTGGACAGATGCGGCAGATGATAGCGGACAGATGCAGCAGATGATCACTGTAACTGATTATTTTACTGGGACAGATGTGTGACAGGTGTTTTCACTGTGTTGGGGACACTAGCTGGGTGATCAGTGAGTAAAAAGTCGTAAAACCGCTCAATACTCACTGATCCCCAGCTGGCATCACAGATCCACTCTCCTTCTCCTCACTGTGTGAGGAGAAGCAGAGCCAATCGCCGATACAACGGCTGTATTGACATTACATGGCTGCTGTGATTGGAGACAGCCAACATGTGATCAGGAGAGCCAATCACAAAGCCCTCCTGCCGAGCTGTGTTGCGCTGAGATCGCACAGCTGCGCGTGATCTCTCTCCGTCTGAAGGACGTTCAGGAACCTCCACTCAGGAGGAAGGTCCCCCCCGGCTGTTTATATGCATTGGCCGGATGGGAGGAGGTTAATGTCACTTTTATTTCCCATTTGTATTCATTTTTTCATGTGTCTATTTATATTTGTTTTTTTACCCCCAGCATGTTGGCATCTTCTCCCGCCATTTGTACTTTAAATTACACCTGCCTTCATTCATTGTACACCTAGATTTTAGTGAACCAAAGCACCCTATTTGTTTTCAGGTGATGGGTGGCAAGGGCGTGCCTAACGAGCTGAATGGGAGAGAGCTCTCAGCTGCTGAAGCTATATTTCATGTTTACAATCCAGAGCTATTTATTGAGTTTTACACACGCCACTTGTATTGCTTAGCTTGAAATAGCACAGCCCATTTATTTTTACATTATTTTAAAGTGTTTTAGCCCACTTTTTTGCCTGCAGCTTTATTTGTATATGGATGCATATGATTTTTATTTATATTATTTAGATGCACTTTCCAATTCAAGTAAATTTGTATTCACAGTCCATTTAGTGTTGGTTTTGCAAAGTTCGGCGTAGCTGAATGAATGTCAATATGACTAAACACATCTAAACCCGCTTTAAAGCAGTAACATCTAAGCGCAGGGGAAAGTGATCTGAGAAGCATTAAAATGACTTATGCCCCCCCAGACAACTACTCCTGCAGTTAGAAAAGTTATTTAGCAGGTGACCCCCTAGCAACCAATTACCTGCTGTTAACTTGCAAAGTTAACTTCAGCAGTTTCTGCTATTTATTCAGGGCTGCTGTCTCCCGCCCTGTATGCCCTAATAAGGTAGGAAGGGGAGAGCTGGGAGGGGCTGTATAATGTAAAGTGTTTCATATGGGGGGCTGTATAATGTAAAGGGGTCCATGGGGGGCTGTGTAATGTAAAGGGGTCAAGGGGTCCATGGTTAAGAATTTTAATGTAAAGGGGCCCATGGGTTGGGCTGTGTAATGTAAAGGGGTCCATATGGGGGGCTGTGTAATGTAAAAGGGTTCAGAGGTGTCAGGGGAGCTGTGTAATGTAAATGGGTTTATGGGGGGACTGTGTAAAGGGGCCCATGGGGGCTTTGTAATGTAAAGGGGCCCATGGGCGGCTGTTTAATGTAAAGGGGTCCAGAGGTGTGGGGGGGGCTGTATATTGTAAAGGGGTCGATAGGTGTGGGAGGGGCTGTGTAATGTAAAGGGGTCCAGAGGTGTGGGGGGTTGTCTAATGTAAAGGGGTCAATAGGTGTGGGGGGCTGTGTAATGTAAAGGGGTCCAGAGGTGCAGAAGCTGTGAATTGTAAAGGGGTTCAGGGGTATGGGGGCTGTGTAATTAAGAGATCCAGAGGTAGGGGGGCTGTGTAATGTGAAGGGATCCAGAAGTACCAGGGGGCTGTGTAATGTAAAGTTACCCACAGTTATAGCTGCAGTCCTATAGATTTCTATTAGGTTGCGCAGTTTTTTCTGCATTTTCTGAAAGCGCACCAAAAGTCCTGCATGCTGCCTCTTTGGCGCACTTTCAAAAAACAGGAAAATATATATTTTTTTTGGAGGGGGGTGGAGTAACACCATGTTCCACTGCACCAGGTGACACGAACCTTAGTGAGGCCACTGGCAGTAGCACACAGTAAGTGTGCCACTGCCAGTTACATGTATTTCTGTCTGGCGCCTCAGGTCGTTCAGCGCCGTTTTTGCAGAGGAGGAGGGGCCTGGCCGCCTGGGGAGCAGAGGGAGAACAATGCTTTTGGGTTCCTGGCTGCAGTGCGCGGAGAGGCTACACGCGACGTCACTTGACGACACGTCGATGTGCGATGCGTCGCCTACCTGCCTGGGGGGGTGCAAGATATAGGATCCACCCCGGGTGCCAAATGCTCTAGGTATGCCCCTGGTTGTAGTAAGTCTGAGTACAACCCATGCTACAAGTTCTACACTTTTAAAATTACGGCTATGAGCTACCTGTCTGTAGCAAGTGTATTTATCAAAGGTAAAAACAGGACCATCTTGATAATCCCTTTCTTACAAATTAAAATAAATGTTATAGAGTTGCTGATCTGAAAAAATGCTGACCAATAACT
The DNA here is from genome assembly GCF_965119305.1 of Pelophylax lessonae. NCBI lineage: Eukaryota > Metazoa > Chordata > Amphibia > Anura > Ranidae > Pelophylax > Pelophylax lessonae. The sequence continues at coordinate 494,688,392 of NC_138768.1, read as the reverse complement.
GCCTGGTAATTACTAACCCAGCATTTTTTTTCACCCAGGTCAAAGAAATTATCCTACTGAATTTACTAAGGTGTTAGATGAGTAATAAACAACTTGGTAACTAAAGGAGGTCTCAAATAAGGCTGGTGACATATCCTGGGGAAGCAAAACAGCTTTGTTTGTGTAACTTTGCGGTTATTGTTTATTACAAAAATATTGGCTTTTGAAGTCTACCGTAACATATTTTTTTTCAGGACAGATAGGGCTTTATTCTATTAGCAGAATTGGATATATGCATTTTTATTTCCTAGGATAAAAGAAAAGTAAGCGCACTTTCCTTTAATTTTGTTTCTATCAAAATTCTAATATAATAAATGCAGCCTTTTAATATTTATCTTAAAATAGAACAAACCCTTTTCAGTAAATGGATATCACCTGAGGATGATTTCATGTACTTCTGTACCATAGTCAAAGCTCAAAGTGAAAGATCATGTTTTCATTAAGGTGATCATTTTTCCCCATTTTACCAGGACAACACATAAGGGAAAAAAATAATGCTTATGTTGATTGATAGTATAACTTTAATATAAACTTAGGTCAGACTTGCACAGACAGAATGTCATCCAGAGAATCTGACGTATTTGAGTAAATGGGCGTGGTGTTAAATCAGGTTTACAAAAGCAAGATTGTATGCAGTTTTGTTTTGGTATTTATGCTATACTAAAACATGGCAAGCAATTAGCATTTTGTGTCCCTGCATGAGTTGCTTAACCACTTGACCTCCGGAAGGTTTTTACCCCTTTCTGCTATTCAGCAGTGTGCTACTTTACTTGGCTATTGCACGGTAATGCAATACTGTATGCAAATGAAATTGATATAATTTTTTCACGCAAATAGAGTGTTATTTTGGTGTTTTTTTATCACATTTTTTTTATTATTATAATACAAACGAAAAAGAGACTTAAAATTTAGGAAATATATATATTTTCTACCTTCTACATTAAAAAAACCTATACAATAAAAAAAAAAACTAAATAAAAATAAAATTTCTTCATAAATTTAAAACAAACAAAATGTATTTGGCTATATCTTTGGTAAAAAAAAAAAAAGAAATTCGCAATAAGTGTAAAAAGGTAAAAAAAACTTCTGTACCCAAAACTGTCCATAGGAAACATTTTACAATCCTTATCGGTTTAGAGTTAACTGTGAATGATTGCCCTAGAATTATTGCACTCTCCCTGACATTCACAGCAATACCTCACATATATGGCCTGACCCTTGGGTTTACATTCTTATGTGCATGTACATGGGGTAAAGGGCTGATCAGCTTCTGAGCAGATGTTCACTGATCTTTCTCCTTGCACCAACACCCACCACGCTGGTTCCAGGTTGGACTGTTGGGCAGGGGGTGGGTGGTACCTTTGGGGGGGATGTTAAAGCTTTTAGCCAGCTTTACAGCAGCAGAGTTGGAGAGTCAGTCAACAGTAAGTGAATTCAAACATGCTTGTGACAAACAGATCTATAATTTGTGTAGAAGTTCAAGCCTCAAACTGCTAAATCTTCTATCTGTGAAGCCAAAAAGAGTTCCTTTTGTTTCTCCCAGGCTTCACGCCCCAAAGCCAAACCTAAAAAGGGGGCCCAGTGCAGCCACAAACCTTGGACCTCTATGTCCTCCAAGGTAGTTGTTCTCCAAGTCCTCTTCAGTATAAATGATTCTCCCACTACGTGTGGCTTTCATCTGGTTGCAATGGGAAATGGGGCACCACTATAATGAGAACTATACATAGAACGGTTTTGTAAACTTATTGGCACGCCTTTTGGTGCACTATTACAATCATTTGCAATCCTTTGTTTGCTAACTTTGGTGACTGTTTATATTTTATACATTACTGATGCATCTGGTAACCATCTATTGGTAATTACTTGTTTCCGTGATAAAGCAGATAAAGAAGATTTGGTTACAGTACATCAAATATATTGAGTCAAATATATATATATATATAAAAAAAATTACACACACACACACACAATGTATATATCTATCCATCTATACACACACAGTATCTCACAAAAGTGAGTACACCCCTCACATTTTTGTAAATATTTTATTATATCTTTTCATGTGAAAACACTGAAGAAATGGCATTGCTACAATGTAAAGTAGTGAGTGTACAGCTTGTATAACAGTGCAAATTTGCTGTCCCCTCTAAATAACTCAACACTGCCTTAACACTCTTGGGCATGGAGTTCACCAGCGCTTCACAGGTTGCCACTGGAGTCCTCTTCCACTCCTCCATGACAGCATCACGGAGCTGGTGGATGTTAGAGACCTTGCGCTCTTCCACCTTCCATTTGAGGATGCCCCACAGATGCTTAATAGAGTTTAGGTCTGGAGACATCCTTGGCCAGTCCATCATCTTTACCCTCAGCTTCTTTAGCAAGGCAGTGGTTGTCTTAGAGGTGTGTTTGGGGTTATCATATTAGAATACTGCCCTGCGGCCCAGTCTCCGAAGGGAGGGGATCATGCTCTGCTTCAGTATGTCACAGTACATGTTGGCATTCATGGTTCCCTCAATGAACTGTAGCTCCCCAGTGCTGGCAGCACTCATGACGCCCCAGACCATGACACTACCACCACTATGTTTGACTGTAGGCAAGACACACTTGTCTTTGTACTCCTCACCTGGTTGCCGCAACCCACGCTTGACACCATCTGAACCAAATAAGTTTATCTTGGTCTCATCAGACCACAGAACATGGTTCCAGCTATCCATGTCCTTAGTCTGCTTGTCTTCAGCAAACTGTTTGCGGGCTTTCTTGTGCATCATCTTTAGAAGATGTTTCCTTCTGGGACAAAAGCCATGCAGACCAATTTGATGGCTGTATGTTGTGTTATTTTGAGGGGACAGCAAGTTTACACTGTTGTAAAGTAGTGAGTGTACAGCTTGTATAAGTGTAATTTCATCAGTGTTGTCACATGAAAAGATATAATAAAATATTTACAAAAAATGTGAGGGGTGTACTCACTTTTGTGAGATACTGTGTGTGTGTGTGTGTGTGTGTGTGTGTGTGTATATATATATATATATATATATATATATATATATATATATATATACACACACACACACACACACAGTGCCTTGCGAAAGTATTCGGCCCCCTTGAACTTTGCAACCTTTTGCCACATTTCATGCTTCAAACATAAAGATATAAAACTGTAATTTTTTGTGAAGAATCAGCAACAAGTGGGACACAATCATGAAGTGGAACAAAATTTATTGGATATTTCAAACTTTTTTAACAAATAATAAACTGAAAAATTGGGCGTGCAAAATTATTCAGCCCCCTTAAGTTAATACTTTTTAGCGCCACCTTTTGCTTTTGCATTACAGCTGTAAGTCGCTTGGGGTATGTCTCTATCAGTTTTGCACATCGAGAGACTGAGATTTTTGCCCATTCCTCCTTGCAAAACAGCTCTAGCTCAGTGAGGTTGGATGGAGAGCGTTTGTGAACAGCAGTTTTCAGTTCTTTCCACAGATTCTCTATTGGATTCAGGTCTGGACTTTGACTTGGCCATTCTAACACCTGGATATGTTTATTTGTGAACCATGCCATTGTAGATTTTGCTTTATGTTTTGGATCATTGTCTTGTTGGAAGACAAATCTCCATCCCAGTCTCAGGTCTTTTGCAGACTCCATCAGGTTTTCTTCCAGAATGGTCCTGTATTTGGCTCCATCCATCTTCCCATCAATTTTAACCATCTTCCCTGTCCCTGCTGAAGAAAAGCAGGCCCAAACCATGATGCTGCCACCACCATGTTTGACAGTGGGGATGGTGTGTTCAGGGTGATGAGCTGTGTTGCTTTAACGCCAAACATAACGTTTTGCATTGTTGCCAAAATGTTCGATTTTGGTTTCATCTGACCAGAGCACCTTCTTCCACATGTCTGGTGTGTCTCCCAGGTGGCTTGTGGCAAACTTTAAACGACACTTTTTATGGATATCTTTCAGAAATGGCTTTCTTCTTGCCACTCTTCCATAAAGGCCAGATTTGTGCAGTATACGACTGATTGTTGTCCTATGGACAGAGTCTCCCACCTCAGCTGTAGATTTCTGCAGTTCATCTAGAGTGATCATGGGCCTCTTGGCTGCATCTCTGATCAGTCTTCTCCTTGTATGAGCTGAAAGTTTAGAGGGACAGCCAGGTCTTCGTAGATTTGCAGTGGTCTGATACTCCTTCCATTTCAATATTAACCCTTGCACAGTGCTCCTTGGGATGTTTAAAGCTTGGGAAATCTTTTTGTATCCAAATCCGGCTTTAAACTTCTCCACAACAGTATCTTGGACCTGCCTGGTGTGTTCCTTGTTCTTCATGATGCTCTCTGCTCTTTAAACTGACCTCTGAGACTATCACAGTGCAGGTGCATTTATACGGAGACTTGATTACACACAGGTGGATTCTATTTATCATCATTAGTCATTTAGGTCAACATTGGATCATTCAGAGATCCTCCCTGAACTTCTGGAGAGAGTTTGCTGCACTGAAAGTAAAGGGGCTGAATAATTTTGCACGCCCAATTTTTCAGTTTTTTATTTGTTAAAGTTTGAAATATCCAATAAATTTCGTTCCACTTCATGATTGTGTCCCACTTGTTGATTCTTCACAAAAAATTAGTTTTATATCTTTATGTTTGAAGCCTGAAATGTGGCAAAAGGTCGCAAAGTTCAAGGGGGCCGAATACTTTCACAAGGCACTGTGTATATATATATATATATATATATATATATATATATATATATACACACACACACACACAATATATAATGCATTCATAAAGTATTCAGACCTCTTTCACTTTTTTCTATTTTGTTATGCTGCAGCCTGATACTACAGTTGCTAAATTATAATTTTTTTTGTTTCTAATTTATCTACACTCAGTACCTCATTATGACAAAATAAAACAGCATTTTAGAAAAGTCTGTAAAAATATTAAAAAGAAAAAAATTAAATATCATATGTACTTAAGTACCTAAGTGCTTAGGATTGGAAGGTGAACCATTGGCTCAGTCTAAGGTCCTGAGCACTGTGGAACAAGTTTTTATTGAAGATATACGGACTACAGTGTTGCCGGCTCAATCCATCCATTTGTTTCATTGAGGATATCTCTGTACTTGCTCCATTCAGCTTTCCCTTAACCGTCATCGGTCTCCCAGTCCCTGCTGCTGAAAAACACCCCCACAGAATGATGCGGCTACTACCATGCTTCACAGTTGGGATGGTATTGGGCAGGTGATGAGCGGTGACTAGTTTCCATATAACCCTTAGAATTGAAGACAAACAGTTCAATGTTGGTTTCATCAGACCAGAGAATCTTGTTCCTCAGCCTGAAAGTCCTTCGGGTGCTTTTTTGCAAACTCCAAGCAGGCTTTGATTTGTTTTGCACTGAGGAGAGTCTTCCGTCTAGCCACTCTGCCATAAAGCCTAGGTCGGTGTAGGCCTGCAGTGATGGTTGTTCCTCTGGAACTTTGTCCCATCTACACATAGGATCTCAGTAACCATTAGGTCCTTGGTCACCTCTCTAAGGACCTTCTACCTCGATTGCACAGTTTGGCCGGATGACCTGGTTATGACAAACTTCTTTTTATTTGAGATTTATGGATGCCACTGTGCTCTTGGGAACATTCAGTGCAGCAGAAATTTTTTGTAGCCTTCCCCAGATCTGTGCATAGCAATAATCCTGTCTCTGAGCTCTGCAGGCAGTTCCTTTGGCTTTTGCTCTGATACAATATGCATTGTCATCAGTGAGACTTTTTTTTTTTTTATAGAGCAGTGGTGCCTTTCCAAATCATGTCCAATCAATTTAATTTACCATAGGTGGACTCCAATCAAGGTGTGGAATCATCTCAGCAATGATCAAGAGAAATGGGAGAGCTAAATTTCAAGTGTTGTTGCAAAGGGTATGAATATTTATAAATAGAAATGAATAAATAGGTGCGCTAAATGAAAAGAAGATCACAATGTATACATAACAAATATATAAATTGTGCATTTCTCAAATGAGGACCAAGGTGTCAAAACGTGATCTTCCACAAAAACATGAATGAAACCACGTGTGTGAAGTGCACAAAATGAAGACAACAAAAGTCCCAAATTCCTGAAACAATTGAATCCAAATAGTGTTCTCAAGTGAAACCTATAAAGTCCATAAAATTCAAAGTGCTGTGTCTTGTGCTTAGTGACTGAAGATCCCGCCACCAAAGGGCTTGCCTCCTTACCAGAGATGTTTAGTAAGTAGACAGAAATTCCCACTACTAGGATGGTAAGAAGGAGATATCTGAGAATAAGTCACCCCCGTGGTAAGGTATAAATGGCCTCTTACCAACTTCTGGGATAAAGCAGGCACAAAACAGTATCCACTGCTGAAGGCTTCCTGTGTGGATCGATTGTCAAAAGATGTATTCCCGCTCCTGCTATCGGTTCCTTAATGCCTTAGACTTCCACAAATGGACATGTGTGGGGCAAAGAAAGAAGACCATAGCATAACACCCCAAATATCGGTTTATTAAGAAAAGTGTTGCACTTACATAGAAACAGGGGATGTGAGCGTTGTATGTAGTTACACGGATCCCGGCTGCAGACCGGGCTTGTGTGTGACGTCACATGGCGGCGCGACACGCCTCCTCTCAACGGGCTTCTTCTGAGATAGGAGGGAGGTGCGTGCCGCCACGTCCGTCCTTGAGAAGCGTCAGGCTGATTACTACTTCCGGTGTCCGCAGTGTATGTAAAGGCTGTGGACATAAACTGTTTCCCCTATTTATCTCAAACCAGCTCCCAAATTGTACGATCCATAGGATTATACATAATTGAAGATCGGCATATCTTTTCAATGCGTTTTACCAACGGTGTATGTTAATGAGATGGGGACTCCGGAAGTTTGCAATTTCCCAACTTCCTGTCCTGATATAAACATATGGGCAACTAAAGGAAATGGGGAAACCATGGATATGGACAATATTGAACAATATTATGTCCTATGTTGTATAAAAACAATCCATTCCTATAAAATTAATTAGGATTAAAATACATATATTAAATTTCCTAAATTTTAAAATTACATATTAAATATCTTTAATCAGCATTAAAATTGATAAAAAGTTAAAATCTAAAATAAATAAAAGTTTAAAATTGGAAGACTGAACAAGGATTCCACTATTATTTATATGGGCGTTGATATCCCATTCAATGTTGTGTCCCCAGGGCCTAAAACATTTCATCTCGTAGATCCAGAAGGTTTCCCTTATTGAAATGGATCTTTTCATGTTATCTCCTCTCCAATGTGGTGTATATTTCTCAATCACTGTAATTAGTACGTTTTTTGGACTTTTGTGATGACATTTGGAGAAGTGTAAAGAGACGCTATGTCCTGGGAACCCTTTTCTTATGTTGGCAAGATGTTCCCCTATCCGGATGCTAGCAGTACGTATGGTTCTCCCAATGTACTGTTGGCCACAACCACACTGGAGTAAATATATTACCCCCTTAGTGTGGCAAGAGATCAATTCTTTAATAGCGTACTCTTTTACGGTAGTGGTGGATGTGAACTTATTAGTTCGTATTGTTTTTGCTTCTCTACAGATCTGACAATTTCTGCATTGATAAAATCCTTTCAGGTCCGGAAAAAATTTTGATTTCAAAGGTTTTTCCACTGGATTATTGGCAATAAGGTCTTTTAAATTCCTGGCTTTCCTGTAGATCATGTTCGGTTGCTCAGGCAAGGAAGGTCGAAGAATTCTATCCCCTTGGAGGATACTCCAATGTTTTTTAAAAACATGGTTAAGCCACCTGTAATTATGAGAAAAACGGGTGACAAAGGCAAACTCGAATTTAGACTGGAAGTTATTAGATGGTTGGGCAGATTTTGGTACAATTAAATCTTCTTGAGTCTGTTGGTTTATTTCTTCTATTTCTTGGTCCAAAATCCGTGATTCGTAACCCTTTTCTAAAAATCTTTGCTTTAGGACATTGGCCTGTTCTTTAAAATCCGACTCTTGTGTGCAGTTGCGTCTGATCCTTTTAAATTGTCCCTTCGGGACCGATCGTAACCAGTTTGGGTGGTGGCAACTGTCCATGGTAATAAAACCATTCTTATCTGTCGGTTACAGGTGGCTTAACCATGTTTTTAAAAAACATTGGAGTATCCTCCAAGGGGATAGAATTCTTCGACCTTCCTTGCCTGAGCAACCGAACATGATCTACAGGAAAGCCAGGAATTTAAAAGACCTTATTGCCAATAATCCAGTGGAAAAACCTTTGAAATCAAAATTTTTTCCGGACATGAAAGGATTTTATCCATGCAGAAATTGTCAGATCTGTAGAGAAGCAAAAACGATACAAACTAATAAGTTCACATCCACCACTACCGGAAAAAAGGGTACGCTATTAAAGAATTTATCTCTTGCCACACTAAGGGGGTAATATATTTACTCCAGTGTGGTTGTGGCCAACAGTACATTGGGAGAACCATACGTACTGCTAGCATCCGGATAGGGGAACATCTTGCCAACATAAGAAAAGGGTTCCCAGGACATAGCGTCTCTTTACACTTCTCCAAATGTCATCACAAAAGTCCAAAAAACTTACTAATTACAGTGATTGAGAAATATACACCACATTGGAGAGGGGATAACATGAAAAGATCCATTTCAAGAAGGGAAACCTTCTGGATCTACGAGATGAAATGTTTTAGGCCCTGGGGACACAACATTGAATGGGATATCAACGCCCATATAAATAATAGTTGAATCCTTGTTCAGTCTTCCAATTTTAAACTTTTATTTATTTTAGATTTTAACTTTTTATCAATTTTAATGCGGATTAAAGATTTAATATGTAATTTTAAAATTTAGGAAATTTAATATATGTATTTTAATCCTAATTAATTTTATAGGAATGGATTGTTTTTATACAACGTAGGACATAATATTGTTCAATATTGTCCATATCCATGGTTTCCCCATTTCCTTTAGTTGCCCATATGTTTATATCAGGACAGGAAGTTGGGAAATTGCAAACTTCCGGAGTCCCCATCTCATTAACATACACCGTTGGTAAAACACATTGAAAAGATATGCCGATCTTCAATTATGTATAATCCTATGGATCGTACAATTTGGGAGCTGGTTTGAGATAAATAGGGGAAACAGTTTATGTCCACAGCCTTTACATACACTGCGGACACCGGAAGTAGTAATCAGCCCGACGCTTCTTAAGGACGGACGTGGCGGCGTGCACCTCCCTCCTATCTCAGAAGAAGCCCGTTGAGAGGAAACGACGTTAGAGAGGAGGCGTGTCGCGCCGCCACGTAACGTCACATACAAGCCCGGTCTGCAGCCGGGATCCGTGTAACTACATACAACGCTCACATCCCCTGTTTCTATGTAAGTGCAACACTTTTCTTAATAAACCGATATTTGGGGTGTTATGCTATGGTCTTCTTTCTTTGCCCCACACATGTCCATTTGTGGAAGTCTAAGGCATTAAGGAACCGATAGCAGGAGCGGGAATACATCTTTTGACAATCGATCCACACAGGAAGCCTTCAGCAGTGGATACTGTTTTGTGCCTGCTTTATCCCAGAAGTTGGTAAGAGGCCATTTATACCTTACCACGGGGGTGACTTATTCTCAGATATCTCCTTCTTACCATCCTAGTAGTGGGAATTTCTGTCTACTTACTAAACATCTCTGGTAAGGAGGCAAGCCCTTTGGTGGTGGGATCTTCAGTCACTAAGCACAAGACACAGCACTTTGAATTTTATGGACTTTATAGTTTTCACTTGAGAACACTATTTGGATTCAATTGTTTCAGGAATTTGGGACTTTTGTTGTCTTCATTTTGTGCACTTCACACACGTGGTTTCATTCATGTTTTTGTGGAAGATCACGTTTTGACACCTTGGTCCTCATTTGAGAAATGCACAATTTATATATTTGTTTTGTATATTTGTTATGTATACAATGTGATTTTCTTTTCATTTAGCGCACCTATTTATCATGCAGCTTTTGAGTTATCAGCGCACCCATTTATCACAACATATGAATATTTATGCCAATGTGATATTTCAGTTTTCCCTTTTCTAAATATTTCTAAAACTCTGTTTTCACTTTGCCATTATGGGGTACGGAGTGTAGATTAATGAAAAAAAGATGAATTTAAACAACTGTAGTATCAAGGCTGCAGCATAACAAAATGAAAAAAGTGAAGGGGGTCTGAACACTATGAATGCTATATATATATATACAGTGCTTTGCGAAAGTATTCGGCCCCCTTGAACTTTGCGACCTTTTGCCACATTCCAGGCTTCAAACAAAGATATAAAACTGTAATTTTTTGTGAAGAATCAACAACAAGTGGGACACAATCATGAAGTGGAACTAAATTTATTGGATATATCAAACTTTGCTAACAAATAAAAAACTGAAAAATTGGGCGTGCAAAATTATTCAGCCCCTCTACTTTCAGTGCAGCAAACTCTCTCCAGAAGTTCAGTGAGGATCTCTGAATGATCCAATGTTGACCTAAATGACTAATGATGATAAATAGAATCCACCTGTGTGTAATCAAGTCTCCGTATAAATTCACCTGCACTCTGATAGTCTCAGAGGTCCGTTTAAAGCGCAGAG
>NC_138768.1:494665227-494672727 GCF_965119305.1 Pelophylax lessonae | reverse complement strand
TCACCCCCTCCCTCCTCCTTCAATTCATGGAATCCGTAGGCTTAAGTTTAACACACTTCAATAGAGCCTGTTATCCCAACTTCAGGACAGCAGACACCAGCTCATAGGCCTTTGCAGAGCTGCAAACTGCTAATTGAGTACTGGCAGGATGTCTGATAGTTTCTGCTGACCAGACCTATCGTAAAAACTATGAACAAATTCTTTAGTTCTGTCACCCATGGTTTGTAGAGCAATTATTGCACTAGGAATACATAGCGTGCCATAAAATGTTTACCCAAAAAGCAGTCAGGCGTGGGGCGTATCATCTCAAACAAATCGAGGTAATACATCACTAAGCTAGCACATACAGAGGGTGAGATAGCAGCTAGATACCTCCTGGGTGACAGGCCTATCTGATATCCTCTGGTGTTTGGTATCAATGGACATAAAATTGAACGCTGAATCTACCGGTTTCTGGAATGCACTCTGCACATTATTGGAAGATATTAATATTAGTATAAAACTGTCCACACCTCTTTGATCCAAGAGAAAAGGGGCATTCCAGGGCTGTTTGACAGTTCTCATGTACCATCAACCAAGGAACATCTGTCAAGTTATGAGAACCAATAACACCTTGCTCATTGAGTGAACTCTGCTGAAACCAGGCCATTGCAAATACAGTATTCTTCCCATGTACTCCTTTTTATTCCTTTCTTGTTATAGTGTCTCTTTATTGCTTGTTACACCCTTTTTCTGTAAATGGTTTATTTGCATAGATTTTTTGCATTTTCATTATTAAACCATATTTTGAAGGTTAACCTGATCTCTGAATGTGTTACACAAAACTAAAAAGAATCCCTGTCTCTTGAAGAGCACTATTGTATAGTAGACCTCCTCTGAACATTCCTGTCTGTGGTGACAGTGTGTGTTATAAATGTTTGTTCTAAAATCATATGTAGAGCTACCCCCTTGAGGGCCGCTTGATTAAAAGGGTTTCTGCTCACTCTTAAGGCCCCAACTGAGTTCTCCCCTCTTTCACTGATACCAAACACGCACACATTGCTACTGATTCTGAACAGACAATGTGATTTCATGAACCAAGCAATATTTTAAAAGAAAGCAAGGGTTTTCAAAAATTTGACATTACAATGCGATGAGCATAACATGAACAGAATCTACTCAAAGAGTACTCTATGCTGTAAGCTCTTGATTTCAATGGTAATTTTGGTAAACCTGAGTTTGGTTTTGGACAGGACCTCTTTTTTTTGCATTTAGTTAGTCCTACAAAACAGAAAAGTATAAATGTTCACCCCCAGATCTGCTTATGTTCCCAGAGTGAACTTTTTCTCATACCCAGAGGAATAATATTGAAACTAAATCTCAAAGGCATCCTGAGCCAAGGACTAAGGTTTACTGTTGCAACATTAACTTAGAATTAAAGCCCAATTATTGGCCAAACATTGGAGCTCTTTTGCTAATGCACTTTGGGAATCCTTAATGTCTTTGTCTTCTATGAAACTTTAAGCTGGCAATAAGATTTAAACTGAAAAGATGCATAGCTTCGGAGTTCCCCTTTAATAATTTCCTGATCTGCATAGCAGCTAGTGGTATCAAAGGTATGATTTTAATATGAAAAGCGATGATAACATCAGTGGGGAATCCCCAGCTGTAATTGTTTAAATGAAGGGCAGGTAAGGCACTTACAGAATGTCTCCTTTAAGTACAGCAAATATTTTGTAACCTACATTGAGCGCAGAAACTGACAACAGGGGAACAACATTTCTTTAGCAATGAGGTAGCACTGGTAACGATAATCCAGCCCCTATTAAACACAACTAATGGAGTTTCTGAATTGGTGAATAGTTTTGCTTATATTGGTAGTGTGCACTGAGTTCCTCTTTCTCACTCTCTATGCATTCACCACATGGATTGTGTCAAGCAGTATAGACTCCTATCAGGAACAGGTCTGTATGCGAGAAGATACTTCGCTGGACTCAGAAATACCTATAGTGTGGATAAACAGGCAGACAGTTCAGCAAAATATATGGTTTGTTCTCACCCACTTCTGTTGATTAGCAGTCTTGCAGCGACCTCCAGTACAAGGACTCTGAATGTCCTCTGCAGGCTCTAGTCTGGCGTCTGTCTCTTACGATGTGCGCACAGACCAAGGGCTCTCCAGGATATCAGCACACTGTGGCACAGCACTCCAGCTTCCTTCACACAGTGAGGTCGTCACTACATCACTCAGTCTCCTTTTCTCTTTTCGGCAGCACCCGGTCAGCCTCCTCTGTCACTCCCAAGTCCAGTCCTCTCCAGCACTTTCCCCTCTCCCTGTGCGCGCCCTTTTCCTTTAAAATGTCCCCTCCTCTTACCAGAGTACTTAGATAATGTAGTCCAGCTTCACCAAAAGGACTGGAAGATTTTCTCCAACAGCATACAAATCCCAGAACTTCCTTGGGAAACTTTGTGTTCTGAAATGACTCAGCTCCCACATATGCCATCTTGTGCCCATTTTTGAATATACCAACTGTAACAGTCCCAAGTGTTACCCATAGTTGGTATTGCTAAGATTATGTTTCCTCCTTCTTGGTCAAAAGGTGGTGGCAGCTGAAAGGGTTCGTTGCTTGATTACCGTAGCTCAGTGACAAATCGCTGCTGGCACCTAGCATTGTTACGTAAGTGACAGCGCAGTGTGACATTGGCCATTGCTTTGTCACCAATTGGTGAGGAGGGTAGAACTGATATCCGCTTTCGTCACAACTTGCGCTTGTTTATGTGGGATATGTTGTAGCCCAAATTGGAAATCTTGTTGTCACTCACTCCATCATGATACAGAAGCCAGGGAGAAAAACTGATATAGTGTATTTTTATTCAACTGGACATAATAAAAACATAAGCATTAAGCTTACATTCATTTGTGTCTGCTATCAGCACCAAAGAAATAGCCTGTGCAATAGAAAGGAGTCACGCCACTCCGCTTAGCTCTGAAGCCGGCGTGCGCTCCAATTACCAGAAGTAATGCATGTGAGGACCAGAAATCCCGCTTCAAACGCGTAGTCCTAAATAGTATGTACTGGTTTCTGATAGGGGTGAAGATGGAAAAACTCCGCCCACCCGTATCATTTAAAATCTACTTCAATTGTCACTGCACATTCTTTGAGCAATGCCAAAGGTTCAATTGGTCTGGTGATTTATTTATTTAGGCACTAGTGGTGAAGTACACAATGAAGAGAGTAAAGATTACAAAACATAGGAAGGAGACTGTCACTTTATATAAAATGTTTTTTTTGGACTGAATGTTTTATATACACATCTGGTATGAATATTTTTATGGTGGAACATATTTTTCTTTAAGGTGGAATAATATATTTATTTTTTCAGAAATGTATCATATTGTATTAGTGCCGGGTCACACTTGTGCGATGCGGGAAGGCTGCGAATTCGCAGCCTGTTCCCACATCGCAAACGCACATCTGGCAGTTCACACTGGCATATGCGATACGCAGGGGGGTCAATGAAATGTTAACGACACCCCCAGTTTGATCGCATATCGCAGTGCGATCTGACAGTTCGCACAGGATCGGATCGCACAAGTGTGAACCACTGTGCGATCCGATCCTGATGCGGCTGAAAAAATGCCTCATGTGCGAGTTTTGTGCGGGTGCAGTGCGAATTTAGCCATACAAAGTGTATGGCTGAATTCGCACTGCACATCCGATCGCATGTAATGAAGGAGCAGTGCGCTCCGATATTACATGCGATCGCCGCACACGCGGAAGTGTGAACCGGCACTTAAGGATGTATATTTGGAATATACTAGTATGGTACTGGAGATATAAGCATTCATTTTGGATATTGAAGTATTTTTACATATATGCAAATTTGTTTAGCGCCCCCTTCTTTATCAAATCCTGTAATATATGTGACACCTGCAATAATTTTAAAAAATACGATATTGTTTCTATCAATGATGACTGTAGCAAGCAGTCACAGTCATTACTGAAAGGCGCCATTTTCTTGGCTTTTTCACACCTTTTTTTGATTACCTCGGCTGTCACACTAACATTGTGTCCTGGGGCATGTAAAGAGGTAGGCTAAAAAGCCATTTTTATTCTGATGTCTTTATCATCTGAAGGCATATTACTTTACAGCAGGAGTCTCCTTACTTTTCAGTTGGAGCGCCACATTATAGATTTTACTCATAGGCCAAAAAAATCAGGTTTATAAATAAATGAAAGGAATGTAAATGAATGAGTACATTTTACTTGGAGCTGCAGGGTGGGAGCCAGGGTACACAGCAGGTCTAGATAGAGGAAGTTCTGTCCTGTGAATGCTGGGGCAGAGATGTAATTGGGGGAAGAAGTTAACTTCTGCTGAACTGAAGTGAGACCTTTGTGACAGCACAGTGAGCCTACATTGAGGATATGCCAGTGGCCCTAGCTCCAGGCTGGATTTAGCCCATGGGCCATTATTTGGAAACCCCTGCTATACAGTATTAACCATTCTGCACATCCTAAAGAGTCTACCAATTAAAAAGCATACATTTTTAAATACTGGACTTAGATATGCCTTAAATGCTTGGGTATCGACACTGTTAGGTAGTCTACATAAATGTATTTATAAAAATCTCACTCATGCCATTACTGACACCATTAGCTTTACTGGGTATTAATGCAAAATCAGGTTTGTATTAAGAAATATAACTTTTAGTAAAATACATCATAAGTGAGGTTTCTGACAGTAAGTAATGGTTATTTTTCTTTTTGTCAGTGGAAACTATTTCCTAGGCAACTAGACATTTTGGTTTTACTATGTTTATTTATAAATAAACATGCACTGACAGCTAAAAATTGAATAAAAATATCAATGTTTTAAATAAATTTAGGTTTAAGCTGGCCATACACTATACAAAAAAAAAATCGGACAATAGCGATTTCAAAAAACAAAATAATTTTTGGAAGGCCCAAAAGATACTACCATCATGTAGCGACCAAATTTTGAAAGACAAACAAACATTCAATCAACATAAATTAACCGGTTTATCGTTTGATTTGTTTACATTAGAACAGAAATGACAAAATAAAATGTACCTCTCGACGTCCCTTCCGTGTATGCATGCTCGGTGCACCGTACGTTTGTTGTGGACACATCTTTCTGTCCCTCTTCGTACGATGTACTCGCACGGGAAAAATCATTCGATTTTTCGAGCGCAGGTGCAAGAAAACTAACCTGGAAGTAAACAAATTAGTGATAACGTAACATACATACGCAACAATCTTTCGTCTACACAAGCTCAAATACACATTCAGCTAGCAGGACATTTGAGTTTGCCATTGACTACAGTCAGTGAAGAGAATGATAAGGAAGAGGGACAGAAGGATCTGTCCACATTGAACGTATGGTACCTCAAGCAGACATACATGGAAGGGACGTAGAGAGGTCAATTTTATTTAGTCATTTCCCTTCTAATTTAATTAATTTATGTTCATTGAATGTTTATCTTTCGAAATGTGATTGCTACATGATGGTGGTATCTTTAGCCCTTCCCAAAATTCTTTAGTTTTTTGTAACCACGATTGTCCAATTTTTCGTACAGTGTATGGCCAGCTTTAGTCATAAGTAATATTTGGAGTAAATGTGTGCCTTTTAACTGCTGCCTTTACAAGAGAAAGCTCAGCTCTGATGAATTTTGTAACACTACAAATAAATTAATAAATAAAAATGTTTATACTAACATTAGGCTTGTTGGTTTTTTGTTTCCAGAGGGACTTCTGAACAATGCCAGGGATACAAGTGTCATGGATACTCTACCACTGAATGGTAACCATGTGAACAGTTATAGCATTGCAGCTGGAGGATACCTTACTGACTGCGTGAAAATTATTGACCGTGGCTTTAACCACAAAGAGACTGCCTTAGAAAAAAAAATTTTGAAGGAACTTACTTCTAACTATATACCTTCCTATATGAACAACCATGAGCATTCATGTGAACAAAGTCGAAATCTGGTGAATAAGTTGATAAATAACATAAACAATATAAAAGAGGATGAATCAATTGTCCTTGATGATGCCACCTCTTTTACTAATGATGAGATAATGGGCATAGAACTTATACATGAGGAGTCTGATGCCCCACTGCTGCCCTCATGTGTTTACCCTGCTGACAGCCACCAGCCTCTTCACTTTAACAGGAAAAAGATTCCCCCAGACAACAGTGAAAGTTTTTTCCCCTTGTTAAATAATGAGCACACTGACGCAATGCAATCACCAAACAAGGATTCTCTTTATACCAGCATGCCTACATTAACTGGCATCGCTGTCACAGGAAGCATAACCACTAGCACTCAGACTGATTCTTCGCCAGCCAAAACTAGGGATTCAGAAGATTTATACTACAAAAGCATGCCAAATTTGGGCAACCGGAATAACATCCATCAGCTTCACACTTACTATCCTTTAGGACGAGGGAGCAGTGATGGATTCATAGTCTCACCAAACAAAGATGAATCTCCAATTGAAGAAAACTGCAAAGAACCAGCTCACCTTGTCACAAGTCTATAGAATATAAAAAGGGAAAAAAAAAAAAACCTGTTAACAAACTGTTTTACGATTTACTTTAAGAAATAATATTGTGTGTGCTCCTAAATCTTTATGCTGTAAGACTTTTTTTAAACTGGCATTTTTAGTCCTGTGTACAGGATACCAATGTAATGCTCACATTTTGTTTCTATTTTCATCCCAAAATAGACTTCATTATGTTAATGAAACAAAGCATTTAACGGCACTCTTTGTGGCCTTCTTTAATTATGCTGTATAAAAGGAACTAGATGGTGTTTCTAGTTTCTAGATGAGTTATAAAGCTCTGACATATTCAGGACTGGACAACAAATAATTTAAAGGGTAATGGTCCATATGAGGTAAACACTGGTGCATACTGCATTTGGCTAAAGTACCTATAAAGAACAACAGAACACCATGCCGAGTCATTTCTTATTCTTGGCAAAGCAATCTGTTTTCTGTTTGGTGCCATTAATATGAAAAACACTACTGCCTGCTCAGTTCAGTATTCACCCTTGATTTAGACCAATACACCTTTAAACTGATGACTGACTCATAGCAATCAGAGTTTAAGACAAATCGAATTATATATTTTGGTTGTCAATCAAGGTTGCATTATGCTTCTTTGCAGATGTGATAAAAAAAAGATCCTAACAAAAATGCAACCAACTCAATATAAAATGAATTTTAGAATCACATGCTAATTTCATATATTTGTGTTTTGCTGTATTAACCAACTATACCAACAAATTCAAGAAAACTAATGGCAGAAATTTAAAGGTTTTATGTGCTGTACAGATACTAGCATTGCACATGCTTTTTGTTTCTCTGAAATTCGTGTCCCTGTTAATGTAGTGGAAAATAATCTAAATTTTTTTTTCTGCTTGTCTTACAAGTTTTGTCTCAAGCAAGAAGCGATGCCCTATGTTTGCCATTTACCTTTAGATTTTATAAAGCAAAT